>NC_077230.1:145062606-145128794 GCF_027887165.1 Monodelphis domestica | reverse complement strand
GTTCATCTAAAGCAGCAAATTATCCCTTTTTTCTTTATTTAAAAAGATGAAATCTATTGCCAGAAAAATAATAGGTAGAGAAAAAGTGGGAGTAGGGGTAAGGGGGAAAGAGGGACGAAATGCGAGGAGCCCGTAGACAGGAATGTGTGTCGGTTCCAGCAAAGTTCAGTCAGATGATCCCCAGTCGCCTGACTCACTTTGTAAACACTTTCACTGAAGCGGGAGGGGAAAAAAATCCCCCCTACACACACACTTTTAATTCCTCTGATTATACCGCACTATCTTCATACAGCATTCTATAGGAAGAATATCACAGGAACGGAGATGCCCAGGTCTTGCCTGTCACCAGAGTAGCAGTGGCAACTTGTAAAAGTTTGCTCCTGCCTTTGCCCCCGTTTACTGCAGCGAACTCATTGGAGATGCTCCTGCTTCTTCTCATGCTTCACGCAGATCCTGAGACTAAAGAGAATAGAAAAAGGATTCTTTATTCCTCTTCTTCCATGATCACCAGCATTCCTCCCCCCCCACACACACACACACAAAGATTACACATGCCCTTTAAGACACAAAAGTAGACAGCCGTTTTAAAAATAGGGAATAAAATTCTCCCTTGGAAACTAGAATTTTTTTTTTAAAGAGGAAGGAAGAAGGGAAAGAAAGAAAGAAAGAAAGAAAGAAAGAAAGAAAGAAAGAAAGAAAGAAAGAAAGAAGAAAGAGAAGAAAGAAAGAAAGAAAGAAAAGAAAGAAAGAAAAGAAAGAAGGAGAAGAAATCGAAAGAAAGAAGGAAGGAGGAAGGGAAGGAAGGAAGGAAGGAAGGAAGGAAGGAAGGAAGGAAGGAAGGAAGGAAGGAGGAAGGAAGGAAGGAAGGAAGGAAGGATTAAAGTTAAGTCTGATTTTCTCCAAAGTTTCAGTAAAAGCTCTCTTTGATTTCTTTGGCATCTCATTTTCACTGGTTAAAGAAAAAGATAAAGTTCAGTGCGTTGATCGGAGGGGGAATAGAAAGCAAAGGGGCATAATACTGTTCATAAGAACTCATTCCCACCTCCCCATTCTGACTTACCAAAAAAAAGAGTTCCGAAGTGGTAATGGTGTTGCAAAGGTAGGGTGGGAGGGCGGAGGGGGGTTCGGGGGATATGGGAGGATAAGAAAGAAGGATGGGGGGTGGAAGAAAAACTTGCTTCCTTTCAAAGATGCTTAAATGAAAATAGAAAATAGAAAATAGCTCCAACTTAAAGATCTATCTAATGTCTCTCCTTCCTGAGATAAAGGGTTTTCCTGCATTTTAAGGTGAAGTGTGATGTAGCTGAAAGAAAAAGAGTCCTAAATACAGAAAAAGTCAAGGAAGTTTTGTTTTTTTTTTTAATTTACATTTCAGGTGGTCCAGACATATTATATAGTCAGTTGGGACCCCTCACCCCACCCCTGGTTATCTTTGCTAGTGTGAAAATCCCTTGCAAGTAGATAACTTTTAAAGTTGATTAGCTTATAAGGAAAATGCATTACTGACTTCTAAAGCACTGAAGACGGTACTTTGTATTAAGGTACCAATACTAAGTGAACTCCAAAGATACCCGTCTTGGTCTTTTTTTTTTCTGTATGTAGATGCCTTCTGGAAGTTTTGATGTGATGCTTAGAAGGTGAGGACTTTGCAACCAGACTCATTTCTTAATCCTTCCACCAGTCTGGGGAAACTGAATTTGGATAGCATATGCTTTTATATCAGTATGCTGCATTTCTCAACTGCATAAGCACTAGCCTGGTGACAATTTGACCCTGATGATCTATCTGTTGGGGGTAAGGTCACAACTGTGAATTTTAAACTTTAATTTTTTCCCTGTTGCTTAAGAAAAACGAATTGATATTGCCAAATCTTTCTTTAAAAAAAAAAAGAAAGAAAACAAGATTAAAGTTCCTTGCTAAACAAATACATTAGAAACTGCTGAAAGTTTAAAAGTATCAAGAGGTTAAGAAGGCTAATGCAATATTGAGAATATTTTTCTATTAAAAAATGTGTCTCTCCTGAAGATAGAAAAAGAGTGTGTTGGTTCTTCTATAGCAATGCCGCATTCAAACCAAGAAATAGGAAATTCTTTCCCTCACAACAGTTTTTGGCATCTGCATTATTCCAATGCTTTTAAGGTGCATTTTCCTCTGTGTGAAAGAGAACTCTTTGTCCTTTTTTTTCTCCCAACACCATGGCTTCCCAAGGTAGACACTATTTTGTGCCTGTCACATAGAAAGGGAGTGCAGGTTTGCAGTGCTCACAGACAATTGATTGTCTGCCCTAATGTGTTTCATTTACATGTTTATAACGTCAATAGTGCTGGGGTGTCCACTGTACCATTCATTCCAGCATTCCCACAAGGGTGCAATTGTCTGAATGGCCAAGTCAGACACCTTTTTGATTGCTCTTTAGTGGTCTTTTTCGAGTAAAGAGAAAAAAAGATAGAAATCTGTGATGCAGAAACACTAGTTGAAAATATAAAGAATTAAATGTTACCATTAAAGCAGATGTTAAAATGGGTGAAAATATGGCTTTTTAGTCAAGATGTGAGAACTGAAAGAAGAAAAAAAGCAGTCAGGATTTAACTCCATCAAGATATTTCCCTGTTTTCTTGCTGGCTCTTTTTTTAGAAGTACTTTAAGACAAAATGTGACTTTGGATTTTTAAATCTTAAGATTCTAGTCATGTCCTAGCTATTTGTATTTGCTCAAATTTGTGAATCACATAAATGGATATATTTCATTATTTCTGTTTATGCCAACAGCATCAGCTTACCCTCTTGGAAAGTCTATTGAAGGAATTTTTAGTCTGTGGGAAGTATAAACTTTTTTTTAAAGAAGATCCAAGTATTTCTTCTTCAATCATTTTAAATGAAAATGATGCTAATCACTAGACTTTATGAAAGCATTGAACTTAAATCATTGTTTCAAAATAATTGTATCTTGAGTGACAATCATGTCATTTGGGTTAGTGGTCAGCAGAGTGAAACCAGGAGTTACAAAGTAAATAAAACATTGCTTTTTGAGGTGTGCTGTATTATTTTATACTTTATGCATAATCATGTTTCCCTTGAGTGAGGTGAGAGGCAGTTGTGCCAAAATATGTGTATCTATCCTTTTACAAAAGGGAATTTTATCTTCAACAATGCCCGAATGTCCCATAGTACCTCCCCCTTGTTTATGCATATATGGAATAGAGATGGACACACCTGTAAAAAAAAAAAAAGGTGGCGTATTTCTGATCTTGGTTGAAATTTATGACTGATCTAGTTGCTAGACTTAATACAAATTGGTCTCTTTAATTGTTCTCTGTGGTCCATGGGGAAAGATACACTAACTCTTGTGGCTTCAGATGAGAGTAAAGGGGGGTGGGGGGAACTTTTATAATTTTGTAGTAAATTGGGGGGGGGGGGGAAATCGCCGGTCTGTGAAAAGATTTTTGCCTCCCAGGGTAGACACACACACAGTAGATGCACCGTTAGCTGAACCCCTGACACGGCGGTCTTTTGAATGCCTTAGGTATGATTTCACTTTCGCTCACATCATGCTGACCTGAATGCCTTTCATATCTGATCCGCTGTGTCTCTCCCAGTAAACATCCCCTGAGGGGAGAACAAAGAAAGGAGCTCTTCTTCTTCTTAATCACAATTCAGCCCTTTCACCGCCGGCAGGCTACATTTGCATTCTGCCACAGAAAGCCAAGATGAAAAGAAAAGAGAGAGAGGAGAGAGAGAGAGAGAGAGCGAGAGAGAGAGAGAGAGAGAGAGAGAGAGAGAGGAGAGAGAGAGGAGAGAGAGAGTGAGAGTGAGAGAGAGAGAGAGAGAGAGAGAGAGATAGAGGATAGAGAGAGGAGAGAGAGAGAGAGAGAGAGAGAGGAGAGAGAGAGAGAGAGAGAGAGAGAGAGTGAGAGAGAGAAAGGTGGGGGGAGCAGAGGGTGGAGGGTGAGTAAAATAACTTAGTGTTTGTCGCTGTTTGTTGGGCTTCCCCTAGTTACAAGCCTTATATAGCTTATGCTCTACCAAGCCTTGGCTCTTCTGACAGGCATATAGTGTTACAAGATGGCATGCCTGTACTATTCATGGCCACCGCTCTAACACTTGAGGTAAAAAGTGTCAGGGAGGGATCAAATTCTACTCTGAGAAGCCTGTTCTACTTAGGGTCAGGTGTGTGGACTTTCAGCTCTTGACTGCTGCCCATTATTTTGTTTTAATTACTATTATTGTTTACCCACAGTGACCTGGAAGGTGAGGGGAGTGGGGTGTGTGGGAGGGGAAGGAAGAGCAAGAAGACAGTGAGGGAGGAGAGAGGAGGGAAACCTTGTCTCTAGATAAAGGTGGCAGCCAGAAGTGTTCCTTGATTAGTTCTGGTGGTGGGTGTCTATATTGAGGGGAGTGGGATGGGACTACTATACCCAGATTAACCACTGTTAATTCTTAGGGGAAACTGGAAAAGGCTTTCCTCTTGTTGTTGTTATTATTTAAACTTTTCATGACAATTCATATTTTTTTCAAGAGGGGGAGGGGAAGCTAGATAAGGAATCCTCAAATAAGTCAAAAGAGAAGGGGAGGAGAAAACCACCAAAAAGAATTTAAGGGGGGAAAAGTTGTTCTATTTTTAAAAGCTTGAGGGCTGAGAAGTGCCACAATTTTCACACCTTCACTATACTTTTTTTTCAGATTTTTAAGGATGTTTAACATTTGTGAGATGACAGCCTTTTGGTATCTCAAACTGGATAGTTAAAAATTTTAGGGGATTTGGTGGTATTCACTCTCTCCTGTAAGAGAAAGTTTATTCATAAGGAGTTCCTGCTTACTGGGAGCTGTTTAAACCCTTCCAGGCAGACCTGTCAGATTTTACTGTGTTATTTGCCTCCATTTGCAACATGTAAAAGTAACATGCAGTTAATGGTATTGGAATGAAACCATAGTAAGAGCAGAAATCTTACGTGACAAGTTTTCAGCTGCACTATCTTCTTTCTACCAAACTGTCAGTTTTCAAAAACCACTTTTAAGATACCAACAGTTTTTCATCCGCAATTAGATTAAACACACTAAAAACAACTTTGGGAGAGCAATCTACTAAAATAGCAGTATGAACAATCTTAAACAGGGACAGATATTTTCCAATAGCTGTTGTGGCAGATTTCACTTATAAGCAAAACTAAACGAGATGTTACTAGTTGAACAGAAGCATGTGACACAGATTCCTGATTTTTTCCCAGAAGATTTATAGAACTTACAAAAAGAGATTATCTCTACACCTTACAAGCACACACACACACACACACACACACACACACACACACACACACACACACACACACACCCCAAATCTCCACCCCCACCCTCATGACCCAAGCAATGAAGGATTTGGGCAGATTTACTTCAGTAAACACCTTTGGACACTTGGGGGAAAGTAGGAGTCTGTTTGCAAAAGGAGGCTTTTGTTAAGTAAGGTGCTGGGATAATTCTTTACCAGGCAGCTGTGATATTAACCTACCCTGTAATGCCGGAAAACTGTTTAACTCTTAGAGTACCCTACACTTTCACTCAGCAGATAAGATTCAGGTTCCTGAAGAGTCTCCAGATTCTACTTCTAGCAATTTATTGCTGAAACAAGGCTAGTATCTTGTGGACATGAAAACAGTCCGGGCAATACTTTTACTTTTTAAAATGTGGTTTAGTTGGGCTGGACTTAGGTACAACAAGAAGATTTCAAATGATATTTTCTCATTTGAGAGAGCTTAAATTACCTCAAGCGAGAGCTGAAAAAATAAAGAAAATCCCATATATCCTTTAGAAAAGATATTTTTATTTCTAGTTCATAAAATATTAGCATAGTTTAGGGGTAAATTTAAGGCAGCAAGGAAGAATTTAGGATTCAAGACTTTCTCAGAGCGGTAAAAGACACTAGAGAATGGATACAAGGATTGGGAACTATAAAGAAGATATGCTATAAACTTGAGAACCTGTACGAGTTCATTTTTTTTCCCCTGACAGTCACACTATCTCTGCATTCACATCTTTTAAAAGAGGGAAGTACTGCCTATCTTTCAAAGCTTAGGAGGTCATATGAACTTCCACTCCCATGGTGTCAGGGCTGTCCGTTACCAAACTGAGAGTTTACATTGCAATAATCTAGAATTATAAGAGGAAGGAGTTAATGTTATTTTTGCTGGGCATAAGAATAACTTTACAGGTGTTGCATTTTTGGTTTAAATAAGATTGCCTTATTTAGTTAGAAAAAAGTGTAGGTGTCACTGTGAGAGCAGCCACAAATGTGTGAGAAAGTAAAGGGTATGAGACATGACAGAATTAAAGGTGTTTGCTATGTTGTTACACCGTGTGTCAAGCTGCAAGCTCCCTTTGTCACAGCCTCCTGGTGATTTGACAGCGCAGATCCACTTCCCTTCTAGGTGATACAGCATTTTTTAACTGGAGTTATAAATATGGTGCACCCTTCCTATTGCACCCTGTCTCCCTACCCCCATTGAATTCCATTAAAAAGCATCTTGCTCTAAGACATAATGAACAAACACCCTTATACAAGGGGGCTCTGCACTCAAAAGTCCTAGAGTACCGCCAGCATCACAGTAGCTGGCATTGACTGTTGTTTGGCGAGAATGCCTTCTGCCAAATCATCCAATAATTAAGTTTTATGTTATTTGTATGAACGACCAAGCATGCAGTATTCCTTTGCAAATCAAAGGGAGGCTTAAAATTCATTTTTGGACACTCTCAGACCATGGTCAGGTCACAGTTTGGGGGCTGAATTAAACTGATCTCATTCATGATCTAATTGAGCTTGGCAAAATCTTAGCAGTAGCAGTAGCACACAAATATAAATCAAAGAGCAAAACTGAGTAAATCATATCCTTTGCTAGAAATCTGCCTATGAATTATTCTGTGATTGCCAACACTGAAGTTAAACTTTGTACTTTCTCAGCAATGGTGCAAAGCCCTGCATTTCTCTTAGGCCCTTGATGGCAAAGCACCACGTAGGAAAACAGAAAGGAAGAGAAAGATGATGGTGAGCATCTTATCAAATAAGATTGAGGGGGAAACAAGAAAGCATAAAGAGATGGTGACTAATCAAAATCCCATGCATCAATAGCAGCTACTACATGCAGCGTTATTGCAAAACTAATAGACTTCTGAAATAGAGTGTCCGGAAGAGTAAGAAGTAAGGATGGCTACCTAAGAGGTATAAATGAAGCAAATGTTCCAAGACAGAACTAATTTAAACCTCCTTCCTTCATACAACTGAGGATTGTAATTGTCATAATGATTCATCATTATTACAAATTTATTTATATTACTGGTCTGAGTTGGAGTTGTGGTGATGAGATTTGAAGTAGCTATTTGAGATTAGAGCGTAAAACGGAAATATTTAGCTTATACACTTAAGTTACCTTTCATTTTTCATATTGCTATGTAATTAGGAATCCAGATGACTTTTCCTTAATCGAAATATAATCCCTGGAATTAAATGTCATGTCCTACTGTAAATTACCTACTTACAAATTCTCTGACCCTTTTTCTTAATTTCTATATGTTAGTCAAATGTATTTTTTAAATTCCACTTTTACTACTGGATAATTAAATTTGGAACTTTAAAACTTTTAAGTTAGGCCATAATGAAATGTTCATATCATTCAACTCAATTAGTATAGCATTAGTCATTTTAGACAACGTCTTTAAAGATATTCGTTAAGAATCAAATGCTTGAAGCAGCCTACCAAATATCAGAAGAAATATAGCTCTTGTCAGGTGATATTTTACTCTAGTATTTGATTCTCTGGGAAATGTGTCATCAATCATGCTATAATATTCTACTTATAAACATATATTATATTCCTAGTTGTTGGTTCCATTTTCTTAAGTAAAAAATGTCTTTGCATCTCATCATGCTGCTGTCAGGTCTTCATTCCTTTGTAACTAGCACAGGGCCTGGTGCATAGTAGGTTCTCAATAAATGTCTGTTGATTGCTTAAATGAATTGCTTTATATGTGATTTGGGGAGTGGAAAGGCAAGCTTGACAAGGTGATGGTTAAAGAAAGTGCTCAATAATAGATCGGTGGATTAAGATATCATGGCATTTCTAATCTAAGATTTTTTTTTAACTTGTGATTATTTTTAAGCAGTTTCAGATGGTAGGGCCCAAGCCACTTTTAACAGCACTCATATATAGCACTCATCGTTTCTCAGCCAAAATTACATTTGTGTTGTTTGATGTTTGAGGAACCGTTTTCAGAGAAACTTTCCTATTTGCCTATTCTTTCTAGGGTACATAAGTTTACCATTTTAAACAAAAAGCACATTAGTGGAAGCATTTTGCTTCAGGAGATTTAGCAGTTTTGAGGGGGCAAATGTGTAGTTTTGACTAATTCAGACTGTTTTCATAATGGACATTTATAGGGGGGGGAATAATCTTTCAGTCAGTCATTGTCCACCAAATAAGCCCCAGCACCCTTGCTTTGGTGATGGATATCTGAACATTCACAAATATGTAGCACATTCATACGAGCTCCCTCACTGTACATATGCATACACATGTATACATATTACATGAAAGCTACTAATGTCTTCTCACTTTAACTGCTACTCAAGTTACCTTTAAATAGAAAATGAGATAAAAGTAGTATCAGAGGAGATCCATCAGTGGAGGCTTCTAATTGGTGAGGTTTGTTGTCAAGAGAACCCTCGGTTGCCAATGATTTTCATGACTGTCCTATAATTTAGGTAAGCTATTAATCTGGGGTTTAAGTGTATTATTGAGAATAATTCACTACTACGTGCTTTTGGACCACCTTCTTCCTCAATATTTCAAAGAGTAGCATAAAGTCAACTGAATTCATTGCAATTTGTTAACTCTTAAAACAGTATTTGGGAATATTGTATAAAGATGCTATTTCAAAGCCATCTTTACAGTATTCAAATAAAAGTTTACGATTACACTGAAAACTCAGAGATGTGTATGTAGAGTTTTACGCTTGCACAGATAGTGTGAGGTAGCCTTGCCCTGTGAAACCCAGACCACAAATGATACGTGTCAGTAGGTTCTTTGATAGGGCTTCTGGCCACAGTGTTTTTGTGCTGTCAAACTGCGATGTCGAACAAACACCTCCTCTGGGACAGAGTGATAAATGCAGACAGGCTGGCTTCAGCCAGTCTCAGCAATCTCCTCACCCCCCCCCCTTTACCCCCTACCACCCAACTACCTCTCCACCCCTCACAAACCAACAACCATCCCCTACTCTTTTACCTGAGATTGACATTTATTCAGAAGTACCCAGGGACTTCCAAAGTGTCAAGACTGAGTAATTATTGATATTCCCTGGTCTTATGAATCAGAACTCCAAAACTTCAAACAAAGTCTTTTCTTGGCAGGTTGTATCCAGTCCTTTCAAATCTAACCAAGTTGATCTTTAAGAACTTTGACCAGCTTATAAATTTGTCTGCTGTTGCTTAATCGTTTGAAATCAAACTGCTTTTCCCTCTATCATCCCCACTACATTCATTTTGCTTAATTCTCATAGGCTTCTTAAACACAGAGCTATTTTTTCCTTTAAGTGTGGAATCACAAAATAGCCCTTGTTTTGTACTTTCCAGTATTCTATTAGGCCTGAAAATTTTTAATGTACAATCAACTTCCACTTTTAAAAATCTGACCTATTACTCTTTTAACAAAAACCCATTTACTATTCTTTTGAGATTTTTGCTGTTGTTGGGTGGTTCCTTTTCCTCTTGATATTAAATGAGTTGCCATCCTCTACTTCTGCAATCTCTAAGAAATAGATAAACCATTATATTTTTTCCTGCTCGTATTTTAAAGCAGTGATCCTGACAGCAGTACTATTATTGCACTTTATGTGTTAGTAGATGTTTGCTGTTGCTAGTTACAGCAACACTTATCATAAGACAGCAAGAAAAGAGTAGTCCCTGGTAATTAAAGTAATGAAATATTCATTTACTCTACCTTTTCAGTAGTCTCACAAATTAGGCTGCTACATTTAATGCCTGCACTGCCTCTGTTTTTATTATAATGGCAGCTTTCGCATCTGCAATTAGGACTAATTCTGACAGTTACAATTTCTGAGGGATGGTAAACAGTGAACGAGATGTGCAGCAGTGGTATTACACGTGAAAAGCCCTTGTCTCTTTAACCTTGTTGTTTTTTTTCTCGCAGAGGTTACCTTTTCCCGATGGTGCAAAATCGACTTGACATAACTGTTCATCAGTTTCAGGGTTTTCCCTGGAGGTATTTGCATCAAATCAGCCCAGTCAAGCTTCAAGTTGAAATTGGCAGGCCAGAAACTGACAGGGTAGGGACTGGAAAAGAGACAGCTAAAGTGCAGGCGGCAAACTGACAGCCACAGAGTGAAAGACAGAGAGACAGAGACAGAGATGGAGAAGGGGGAGAGATAAAAGCAGAGAGAGGAAGGGAGAGAGAGGGGGGGGGGGTTCAACTTTAATGAAAAGGAAATATCAACTGGAAAGTCCTGGGTCCTGAGAGGTAGTTGAGATTCAGAGCACCTTTTACAAAGTTCCTAGCACCAGAAAGCACTAGCCTACTCCAGTGGGTATACACTCTATAGTTTAATCTGATTGGTTGCTTGAAGAGGAGTGGTCAAATCTAATTAAATCTAAGAAAATTTCTGTGGAACCTCCAAAGCCCTTAGCAAAACATGGAAAAAGAAATCTAATGGCCACACAGCATCATAAGAGGAAAATAAAGTTATTTGTTAATAGTAAGTCTAAGGAAGAATTGTGATCCTTTTTGCCATCAGATTTATTTTCCTGTGGTTCTTTTCTAAGGTACAGTCAATGTTCACAGAACCAGAGTTCTACAGAAGCTAATTCAGACAGATAGTTGAGTGAGAAAAGTTCTAAGAACAACAAAAACATATTTTGGCCAACTAAAACCAAGATGCTCCTGTGCAGTGATAATTCTTTTGGAATAAAATCAAATAATTATATATTTACAATTGTATTTTTCCTCTTGTCAGTTCACGCCTTCAGATCATAATGTTTCAACATCTAATTATTTTTTAAAACCTATAGTAAAAGTGATACAATCTTGCAATAAAGACACCACAACTTTTATTTCTAACATCAAATGTGCCACTTTCTTGCTTGATCAACAGAAACAAAATGCAAGAAAATGGAATGGTTGCAAAACCTTCCTGGTAGACTTTGCAGGGAAAAGAAGCACAAAATTGTCCTCTTTCCCTTAGAGTTAGAGATTGTTGTGGGCTTAAAAAATGTTTACCTACTTTTTAACCTTTTTGAGGGGGGAAGGGTCTTTATTGGATGATTAAAAATCCTTCTCACTTTCCTACCAGACTTGGGGTAAAGTAAGCCCTTGCTTTCAAACAGTCTTCTAGGTCTGTGTATGACAGGCATTGGCTGATCTGCTGATGCCCATTCGACAGGCACTGTTGAACTAAAGTGGTGTGACGGCACAGTTTTGTTAAGCTGTGAACAAAGGGCTGGAGATGCCTCGCTGGCATCATCCATGTGCATATTGGCCTTGTCACAGTTTTGCTTGATTTAATGCTCTGTTTATTCCTAGATATTAGAACTTAAATTCCAAACAATATGTTTTCAAATACTACATACCAACTTTATTTTAAAAGCTTTAACTCTGAAGAACCTAGGATCCATTTGTTGGTCCAATTTCCATGCAGCCAACATTAAAACACAGCTTTTGAGATAAATAGATTGCCACTAGCCTCTTAACTGTTGCCCATTTAAAAATGGGATTTCAGTCTAAAAAAGTCTTATTAGGGTAAAAGATTTATTTTTCTTTGATCATTTGTTGGAAGTCATTATTTATTTCAACACTGGATTTTCCTATAAGCTCCTAAGGAAAGGTTACCTTGTGTGCAGGCAGTGCATTCTCAATGGACTTTTAAAATGACATATTATTGAAATGATATCCAATCATAAAAGGAGTCATTTACAAATACCTGTAAGTATAGTTACACTGCATACTGGTGGATGGAAATAAAGTGAATTTATGGTAATATGGGGCCTTTTTAGGAAAAAAAAGAAGAAGAAGAAGAAAGCCAGAGAAATTGGATTGAAAAAAATTTTAGATTAAAGTTTTTCATTAAAAGAACCCCTGATTCACAGTTAGCATTTCTTTTAAAAAATAAAACAACTTAAGATTCTGGGACTAAATTTAGATTCCAATGTCTTGTCGAATACGCCTTGGGTTTTATCTATGAAAGGGTTTTTTTTGGTTGTTTTTTGTTGTTTCTCCCCCCACCCACAGCACCACCTCCTTTTTCCTCTCTTCAGGTTTGCTGCAAGTGTTTGCTAAGAGATTAGTTAGCAAGCTTATATTGAGGAGGTAGCCATGGGAAGCAGCTCTTGGCTGGAAGGAATGTTCAGTAGGTCAGGGTGTGAAGATACAGGGAGCTGCAACCAGCTAAGGCTGGAGATCAGGTATTTTCCTCTTTGTTTCCTATCAAAGACAAACTGTTTATAGAAAGGTCTGTGGTATGACATCAAGTCCCAGAAGGAACACAGATGTTACCACTTTTGAGTTTCACAAACAAACAGTATTGCTCAAACAAGTTTATGAAAAAAATTAAATAACACTTTATCTTCTTTTGCCAAAGCATTCCATTTTTATCCTTAGAAGAGGCTAAAATTTGAGCCCCTCAAAGATGTTTTACTCCTCGCCAATCACAAAACATAATATCTATCTTGAGAGCTGTTGCAAGGAAGGTAAGGAAGATGATAGCAGAGGGAAACCATTAACCAATGGGAAAGCATTCCTCCTCCTCCTCCTCCTCACAGTTGGAAGCTGTGGTATAAGTCTGAAATTGAATCCACATTCTACCTGTATCTACTATGCTTTCTTTCAACTATGACAGGTTTACTGGTGGGAATCAGTTGTCTTTACTTTAGTAGTAACTTTAGTATCTCAAGCACATCAGACAGTATAGGCTGAGGGGACCTGGGTAGGTGACGATTGGCCCAGCATATATTTTAGTGGTTATTTTCTACATAGCAGAATAAAGGAAAGGGACTAGATAGATCACCGAGTCCTATGTGTTTGATTTTTCTTTGAATGTATGAGAGATCTTCATGCCCAAGTCCCATAAGAGTTCATAGGAATATTAGCACAGCAAAGAGCAGACTGGATCCATTATCGGTATAGATGGAAAAAAGTTCTTACTCAAAATTCCAAATGAATCTGGGTGTAGATTTTATGTTATGTTGTCTATTAATAATTTTAGCAAATATTTATAAAGTAGACAGACAATCCAGGAGACCATGAAGAATCGCCCACCATCTCCCAGCAGTATCTGCATTGTCTTGCCAACTCATAACATTTACAGTCATTAACTTGCTGTAAATGATGTCTCCACCCCAACTCTAACAAAGGCCTGTTATATAGAGCAGCACAACTTCTTACCTTCTTAGCCAACTGTCTCGGATCAGAACCGTATAAAGGATAGGATGTAAGGGGAACAAAATAGAAGACTAAGAGTATTTATAATTTTCCTGTCAGCATTCAGAACTGCTCTTTTCTCCTCTGCCTTCTTCCTGAATCATGCATAAATAATAAGAATTCATAAGATTGTGAGCTCCTTGAGGGCAGGGACGGCCTTTTGTCTCTCTTTGTATCGCCAGTGTTTAGCATAGTCCCTGGCAGGTGTTTGATGACTATTGATTGCCTGACTGAAATAACTGCCAGGTGTTATCAAATTTGACTCACCAATGGCCCAACCTTTCAGAACTGGCATTACAAAATGATTTGAGGAGAGGAAAAGGAAAGAACAACTTTCTGATACCAATAGAATCTTCCAGAGAACTTTTAGAGATTTCAGGGACAGTAGCAGCACGAGGTGTTCATCCCTGGGTATTTTCAACACATGTAGGGACAATAGGCATTGATCTTGTATCAATGTTGTAGGCATAAAAGCTATGCACATATAAATATGTATATATATATAGGTATAAAAGATATATACCTTCAATATGTGTATGAGACATATAAATATAGGTATACACATGAATATATATACACACAGGCATAAAAGAAATATACCCATACTACATATGATATATAGAAATATAGGTATAACAGGGATGTTCCTATATTTTATGTGTGAGGTATAATAGGTGTATAACTCTAATGTATACCACACATAGAAGATATATAATTGAAATGTATAAGCCTATAAGATAGGTATAATTAATTAGATACCAAAATGAAAATGAACAGGGCAAAGAATCATAAGATTTAAGTTGGAAAAGGCTTTGGAGATCCTTTAATCCAAGTGCTTTATTTTACATATGCTAATAATATCTTTAATGTTCTCAAAGAACTTTACAAATATTATCTCATTTGATCCTCCCATCAACCCTGGGAGGTAAGTCCTATGATCATTTCCATTTTACAGCTAAGGAAACTGAGGCCAAAATTAATTAAATGACTTGGCCAGGATTGCATAGCCAATGGGGTGTCTGAGGTAGAATCTGAACTTAGATCTTCCTGATTCTAAGCTCTCCACTGCCTCCCCTAGCTGCTTCATACTCCTTCCATGTGTGGAAACCAAGGTCCAGGAAGTTGACTGGTGACTCGGTGCAGGTCACGCAGGTGGTTTGAGCTGGTATTGCAGTGCAAGGTCCTTTCCACTCCAAATCCAACGTGGTTTCTGCTGCGCCAAGAACTGCTAGCTGGCTTTTCCCATCTTCTCTGCCATTCGTGGCTGAATAAGAAACAAGCTCCGCTTCACATAAATAAGATCCTTGAATTTCTCTGCAATGAGGTACAGCTTTAATGATCTGTATCTGCAAGCCACGAGCATGAATGTGATCTTATTGTATCATAACGTGTAGATGGAGATAGCCCACGCAACAGCACACTCGTGCATTGTGCCAGGGTGTCAGTGACAATCCTTAGATTTCCAAAGCAGCAGCAACTCTTTATTTGCCATCATTGTTTCCTTCCATCACTTGTATGCTTCTCCTGATATCGATCTGAGTGAGTTGTGCGAGCTTTACACTTGCCAGCCCCCAGCTCCCAGGCTTGGTACAACACAATTCATAAACTTACCACATTAGACTATCAGATCGAAAGCAAGGGTTTCTACTAGTGGTGGAATTGGAAAGCCTATTGTTTTGATTATCATTTCATCAGCCCCAACTGATACTAGTATGCTCAAGGAAAACATACTTCAGTTCGAGTTGATTTTCAGATTCCAAAATGGGGCTGCAGAATCTGTGCATGCCTAATTATATTTTATGCTAGGCTGTGCAATACAAAATATATGCTACAGCAATCAGTGAGTTAACAGTATCAATCAATTTGTAAACAGATGAAGTCACTCATTCCCAAACTGGTTTTCCAAAAACAATTACTAAATTACAATAGAAAAAAATTGTACAGTTACTGTATTTGTGTGCTGTGTTACAATCAACATACCAGGGAAACAAAACAATTTAATGCAGAAAAATCATCATTCATCTACATTATAATTGCTTCTTTTTCACATCTACAGGGCGGTTAATTAAAATTGTGATTAAATGCGGTCGCGCTGCCTAAGATGTCTTGCCCAAAACAGGTGGTACAGAATTTAAAAGTAAAAAAAATGTAATTAGCATTGGAAATTGAGAAATTGCCTGTAAGAATCAGTGTTAATTTCAGTCAGTGATGAGGTAATTTATAAATGAATGCAGTGGAGGCTCAGCAAATGCACAATTGCCTTCCTTCCCATTCTTAGCATTCTCAGCATGCAGGTGAAAATGTTTTCAAAATATTGAGGTAATTTGAAAATCAATCCATGCATTCTGTATCCTTTTTCTCCCGTTTGTAGCAAATGCTAAACAAATGCTGCCATAGATGGCACAATCTATCCATTTTTCACTTTCCGAAAGCAATATTGCACAGGGGTTAGCCTCCGAGAGACACTTTTACCACACAAAATGTCAAGGTAAAATGTTTACAAAGGCGGAAAATGAGCACCTGAGGTAATCTCTCAACTCTTCCGGGGTGATGGAAAAAAGACAGCTCCCATCAAAAGTGACCTATAGGAGATCTTAACAGCACAGTGCACTTGTTACAGCCCAGGAAAGGCTCTGTTAGCCAATCAGAGAAATAATTGGAGTTTTCCTTTGGAATGGGAAGCCAGAGCATTCAAAATATAATAATAATAATAATAATAATATTTGATTTTTCAAAAGAATCCTTAACTGTTCATTTAATACCTTATCCAAGAACCACGAAAGAACAGTTAACAAGATTATGGCTGGGGATTTCTTCCAAGAATGAACTGGGCTCACTAATATTATCTTGCCTTCCATTTTCAGAAACTACTCCGAACAAACAGAAATGCAAGTCCCTAACTGTTAATCACTGTCCCTCCAGTGAGACCACAATGACAAAACTTCTTAGCGTACTCCAGTAAAAAAAAAAATCAACCCTTTTGTACCTTTCACACAGTGAATTCGAAAATATCCCTAGCCATACTATTGAAATCAGATTGCTTCATTATTGCCAAACTGAAAGCAGTAAAGAAGTTTACTTTAAAAAATAAGAATTTACATTCTTCGTTTTTCTGAATGACTGAAGAAAATTTAAAGCATGTTGGTTTTTCAGAGAGGAAAATGTAGGGATTGGTTGCCAGGTTGCCAGGGGAGATATACGATTATAATCTACTTATTAAGATCTTCATATTTCATACTGTGAAACAATCTATTACTTTTTTTTCCAAAATAAGATTTTCTTAACAATTTCTTTAGTTAACTGCTACAGATTAGTTTGATATTTGCTTCTCCCATGTGAGATATTCTGCCCAGATTTTTGCAGTCTGTGAAATAATTGGTAATTTCACTAAAAATGTACATATAAGTGCTAAATTTTTTTTTATGAGCTATGGGAAGACAAGCACTAATCTAGACCTGGACTAGTAACATTTTAACTTTTTCAGATTGGGAGTCACTCCCCTCTAACTTGTATTCACCATAGTGGCAGCTCTGCTTGTATAGAATCGTGTGGTCATTTCCCCATGCTTAACTCTCGTGTCTTTTGTATTTGATATTTGATATACAGTATATATATAAGGGTTTAAAAAAAAGAAATAACTTGACTGGCATCGAGAAGAAGAGGCCTAGAACTAGGTGAAGCCTAAAGTCTGGTGGCTAACTTTGTAGTCCTCTTCCTTCATCCTCCACCTACCCCCTGCTGGCTGTAATTTAGCCATTTGGTACTCTCCAGCAAATCATTTCACCTTCAGTTAGAGAAGCCCTGTACCTCATCTAACTGGGTTGTGCTTTCCTAGGTTCCCCCCAGGGCCAGTAGAGACAAGATCTATAGCCACATGGAACTTGGCTCAGGTTTCAGGAGCAGGGGGGTTAGGAGGAGTGGAGTTGCCATCCATGCAATAGATTTTAATGTTGCTGAACTTATAAGAGGTCACTAGGGTTAGGGAATCCCAGATGTCAACAGAACTTCTGGCCCTGCCCTTTGGACAATTAGCAATAGGAGGACTCTCTGCTTTACTCCCATCTCCAGTCCCCCCCACCCCCAGCTCCTGGTGGGAAATGAAGTTATCTTCTTGGGCAACCCTGACTCTTTTGTTATTAAATCATGTGGAGATTGTTCAGTGATTCGCATACTCTTGGGGCATATGCTTTTATACATTTTGGGCACCTCAGTTTCTCCTCCACACACATTTTCAACACTGTCTGGTTTTAGAATCAGTGGGCTCTTCCAAGGTCCTTTGCACGCTTTCTAGTTTTATATCAATCCTAAGTATGTTTGATTTGGGGTGGTTTTTTATGTGGTTTTTCCCTTACAAGCTTTTCTGGTGACAAAACTTGGCATTTATCTTTGTCCCTCCTTGGACCGGCTTGTTACGAGTCCAGATAGCTCCTCTTTTGCTCTGGTGAATGACTGGTACATACAGTGAAAATGAACATTTCCTCTCCCCTATTCAGTGCTTCTGAGCCTCTTTCACAGCAGATATTCCTAAGGCTGATCTGGCTTTCTTATCAGGAGCAAGATTTTGCTAGTTTGAAAAAGTTACATCTCTAGAAAGTATGTCACCAGGACCTTTAGTCTACCTCAGCTTTTTGGCAGAGCTCAGTCTGGTTTTAGGAAACTTTACTAGTGTTAGGGAAAGGCCAGGGGAAAAAAAAAGTAATAATAACCCAGGCAATGGCAATCATTGAGAGGAAGAGTTTTTGGAATGGGAACCCTGTTGTTCACGGATTTGAGAAAGTGCTAAAATGTATCATTTTGATTGTCTTTTCTCTGTGTGAATGGTGAGAATAAGTGTTAGGCAGCAGTTTTACACAGAAAGTGTGGTATATAGGAATTTAGCTTCTTCAAAGTTCTTCCATTCTTCATCATGCCAGCTTGAAAGAAGACATGTTACTTGTTTCAAAGTACTTTGGAAAGACATCCTGGAATATGCCATTTCTGCAAGAATTTGGAAAGAGAAAAGTTAGTATTATAGATCTTTAAAAATAGAAATTGAACATTTGACACACTGGATTTTAGCTGACCTTCAGAAAACTGGCCTTGATTTGATTCATTCAATCAAGGTATTTCGGAGGCTTATGCAGAAGCAAATGAAAATAACCTTTTTGGTGACTTCTTTTCTTAGTTCTTTTTCCAGGTTAACTCTTCCATTGCTTGACTTCTCCATCCTCAGCCTTCAGTATTCTTCACACTGCCTTATCTCTGCTATCCCATGGCAAGCCCCAAAGCTGCTAACATTTTGTAACAACTATGTGACAAATTGTTGTGCTTTTATTCATGTCGGACATCTTTGCCAGGCTTGCTTGTTGTGTTTTCTATTTGGCTGTGTCATGGGACCAAAGGTGCCTGCCTTTGCACAGCATGTCAAATCTGGTTAACATGCAGCCATTTATCTTTTAAACCACTCCGGAACAATGACAGTGCTACGCAAGCCTGCAAAGCTTCACACACAGCATAGGTCTCCGTGCCATCTTTTCTGTGTGGGGAGCTCATTGGGCAACAGACAAGATGTTTCATAATTTAGAGAATCTTTTAGAGACAAACTATACAGTATAAGTGCAGTGGAACTGAACTGCTGAGTGCCCAGCGAAGTGTAGAAAATCAGATACAGCCCAGCCTGAAAGAATGAAGCAAGAATTCAGATTTCAGTCCAGGGCATACACAATACAGCACTTTGCTCACACAGAGTTCACACATAGGCAAAAGCACGTCTCCTTGCTGTTGCTGTTTATCTGGGAGGGTTGGGGGTTATTTACCTAAAATCATAGAGTTACAATGTATGCTATGAATATATTCACACTCACTAGTTCCTGATGCATTTTTTTTTGTGCTGATGTCTCTGTGCATACATGGACATGTGACTGTATTTCTGTGCGTTCGCATACATTAGTATAGATATGACATGTGGAAAAGTCCTCTTAGATCACTGAGGCAGTTCCATCAATGTAATGCAAACACTTGCTTCTTCAAAACTCCCTCTCCCAATTTTCTAAGGTTGTTCCACAGTATAATAAGAGTTGCAATTAGAGAAGTGTGTGTGTGTGTGTGTCTGTCTGTCCATCTGCTTGTGTATGAAAAGGAAAGTTAAAGTCAGAATGTAACATTCTGCAAGAAAAATTGTTAAGCCCTTTCCCCTTTAAAATTGTGCAACAGAGTTTATGACCTTATTCACTCTGGGTTGCTCTTATTTTTATTTTCAGTTGTTCAAAGATTATCTTGGTGATGATCCGCAATTAAATAAAGTGATAATTAACAAAGGAGAAAAGATGGAAAATATGAAAAGCTATAGACCTTCATGGAATAGCTAAAATATAATGGAGAAATCACTCCCTGGTGCAAGTGGAGTACTGAAGATAGCAAAACTCTGTGATTTAAAATGAATTGCTATGTAGTGTAATAATTATAAATATCATTCACTGGGGTTACTTGGAGGAACAGGCACAGTGTGTTGGCTTTCTTTTCTTTCTTTCAATTTTTTTTTTGGAGTAAAGGACCCTGGAGATTGCCTTTCACTTTGAAAACAATCTCTAATATCAGGAAAATGCGCTGTTTGTTTATGCGTACATAATGCAAGTTTGTCCGCCTGGGAACTGCAGCAAATGGGAGAAGTATGCATGGATTTCACAGGTAACAGGATTACGTGGGCACATAATTGATCCATTTGGAGAAAAAAAATGACAGTGCTCTAAAGATGCCTAGGCTTTGGAGATGGAGTTTATGAAACAGGCATTTGTAAATTCAAAGGAATCAATATGTCAATTTTATTACATCTCAAGACCAGCTGGGCATTAAAGAAACAGTACCCTTTTTTAGTTTTAAAAATTGCAGCTGCATGTTCTGACATTGTATACCTTTCTTAAAAGGCTTAGACTTTTAGAATATGTATTTGGAAATGTGCACCTTTTCAGGAAATGCTTTACACTGGCCCAAAAGAACAATGGCTTTATCTTCTGTCAGTTTTCATCTTAACCATTTGGCTAAAATGTCTGACATTTTAATTGTATCTTATGTAGAATGTCCTAATGGTTACACATAGTAAACAGAACAATGACTATTTACATCCCAAGAAGCTGAATAAAATCAAAGAACCATTCATTCTTGCCTTTTGCTTACTTAAAAAAAAAAAAAACCTCCCAAGTTTCCCCTTCTTACTAATACAGGAATGCCATATTGGATCTCAAAAGGAAGTTTAGGGATGGTCCATCAAATCTGGCATATGTCTGAAAAAATTCCTCAGCGAAATGGAGTTTATGACGAATCAAAGAATTCTAAGTTAGTAAACTTGAAGTTCTCCATTGAGGTTTAGACAATACATAAATATTTCATAATATGAGTAGCTATGGAGGAATGGGAAGTTAGTTTAGGGTAAATAGTTTTCCAAGTTAAAAATACCAAAATTTATGGCCAAAAGATTTGATTTTGAATGTTTTCTATACTGCTTCATATGTGGTGAGGCAATACCCAATTTGCCCTACCAAATTGCTTTAATAGCAAAATCAAGACTGAAAGTGCAGAGGGTAGAAATGATGCTTTATCTATGTCATTATATCTCTTGTACAATCAATTGCCTCTAGACACATCCAGTGGTGCTTAATAAATGTTTGTTAATGAATGAATGAATCCTCCTTGGTGCCCCATATCCTTCCTGATTCAAGAATTGTTCAAGATCCAGTAGAATGTTTGCTCCTTGAGAGAAAGAACTATTCCATTTTTGTCTTTGTACCTCTAATACCAAATATAGTTTTTGCACATAGTAGGAGCTTGATACGTCTTTTGAATTGAACTGAATGAAATCTTAGTTTCATCAAGGCAAATCAAAAGGAAATCTTTCCCTTCTCATTCATTAATCTTTTTATCATTTATTAAGTACTTTCTAATAAATTATACATGTTGTTGAGTGTTAGAGGAGAACCAAAGAGAAATAACACCTTGTACCTGCTTTCAGGTAACTTAAAATCTGATAGGAGAGATACAACGTGGACAAAAACAATTTCAATACAAATTAAAATTGGCTAAATTAATAAAAGAGGTACAAAATTCTATGGCTTCAAGTGATTACTACCAATTAAGGTGGTTCAGGGGCATGGAAGAGGTAGAAGAATTAGGAGGATTTAAACAAGAGAATATGAGAAGGGGAAGAGCAAATTTTGAAAAAAGGGAAAGTGAGGTGAGCAGTCCAATAAGATACTCAGATAAGGTGGTAGACTATATTTAAGAAAGAATAGTTTGTAATAAGGTTATAAAGATTGAAATTAGCTAGGATGGGAATAAGGCTACAAAGTATCCAATGCCATTGACTACTTCCTATGCCTCAGTGCTTCCTTAGAAGGAAGAAATAATTGCTTTTGATTGGCTGGGCAAGGAGCAGGAAAGGGGGAAGAAAAGCACATCTTTTTTTCCTCTTTCTGAAGTCATTAAAACGGAGAATAATCAAATAGCTTAAATGACCATAATTTTCAGAAGGACACACCTGTGTCCCTCTCTCAGCCTTCCAGCTGCCCTCTAATTCTTGACCCCTCTCCCAAGGAAAGAATTTGGCAAATCCATTTATTTTTGACACCTCTTCTCAGTGTACCAATTGCCATCCTTAAAATACCCAAACTTGAATATCCCTAGTTTAAAGATTAGATTTAGTTTACTCACACACAAGGAGTGCTTGCTCAGATTTGGTCAGGATGAATAACCTTCTAAATGAACAATATTATTACCAAATATAAAAGAAATTATATATCTATAACTTCCTTGTGACTCTCTTCACAATTGTTTTGTTTACTTATTCAATAGTCATGGAGTGATTGACCCACAGTGTGGATATCTTATTTTACACCACAGTTTTTCTTGAAGAGTTGACCCTTCTCTTCTTAATGAAGAGGGCAAGCAAGAACCTTCTAGGTGCTTAGCATCTCTTGACCTTCCCTCCTAGCAACTTCTGCCCAATTTATGGCTTCCTTGTACCCACCATCCTTTCTTTTTCTTTTTAGTAAACTTCTTTAAATATTTCTGCAAGCTTCTCCAGGCTTCTCCAATCACTTTCCATGTCTGGATGCCTCAGATTGCTTTTCTTCCTTCATGTCCTCTACAGATATTTAGACAGAAGAAATTCTAAGATCTCTTGACTTTAAGGACACCTCTGCTGTGTGTCTCTGTGAATTGGCTGGTTAATTGAGCAAAATAAAATACTTCACTTGCCTCTGCTAAAATATACCAGAAATGAATTTAAAATGTAAGAATTCAGAATGTAAAAAAGGTAGTCCAAATATAGTACTACATAATGAGGCTTACTGCTAGAGGACTGTTGATTGTGTGTAAGGCAGATTATAGTCATAGCTTCAAATTCTAATGAAGATCATTTTAAAACATGCACTGAATTGTGAATTTAAAATTCCTATGTTCTCCATAAGTGTCTGGAGAGGGGCATGCAAATAGCAGAAGGGAATTAATTACTGTTTTAAGATGGTACAGCATGTGTGAAGCAAAACTTTATTCTTGAACTTACACTTCTCTTCCAAAGATTCTCTAAGCAATTTCATGAAATTTTCTTCAGATACTATAGGAACTTATGCAAAAGGAAACTTGCAATTTTCTAGACTTGGATTAAATTTCTCATTAAAGCTCACACCTCCACCCACCTCCACATACATATACATATACATATGTGTGTATATGTATACACACACATGCATACATTTTTCTTTCTTTTCATCATTTACCCCTCCACATAGAATGAAATTTTAAAATACTTCTGTAGAACAGCTATTGGAAGTTCAATTAAAACCTTTGTATATGCCCCCAAATGTAACCTCTACTTTTGTCCCTCCTTACATTATTGCAATACATAGGGTTTTCCATTGTCATTTTCTCTAAAATTTAAGCCAAATGTTGTGAAAATCCTTTGAGTATTTCTTGTCTTTTAGAGATATGATATTGAATCATTTATACCTTGGAATAACTTTTATACTCCTTACAAAAAAAAAAACACCGAAAGCTGAAGTACAGCTGTTGCTAAGATTACTTCATGGTTCCTCCATCAAACTCATACAGTTCCTTCAGAGTCTTGACAATCTCCATGGAAGAGCAAGAAGTGCTGCCAATACCCGCAGATCATTGGCATGATAGACCATAACGGCTTCTTCTGAGCCGTTACGGTCTATCGTGTCAATGCGTACTTAGGGAGTCCTCAATGCATGGATCATTGACACGGCACTACATAACGGCTCCTTAGAAGCCATTATTGGGTATCAAGTCAATGCATACTCAGGGAGCCTTTAATGCACAGGCCTGCACAAGCAGACTCATTCTGAATACTAAAATTCCTTAGGAAAATTAGTCACCACACATGTGTGATTGCTGTTTTCCATTTTGAATGTGTGAGCCATTTTTGAGGAAAGGAAAGAAATTGGGAAATACCAGAGAAATCTGAATAGTCTTCCCTTTTAAAACCTGGTTGCAAGTCTCATGGTGGAAAAGAGGATCCAAAAAACACAAATGTCTGAATTTTTCCCTTTTATAACTGCATTTTATTGTGTAGAAATTGTTAGAAAAGTGTGCACTTCCATTCAAAGACTTTTTTTAAAGCTAAATATCAGTCCAGAAAATTATTTTTTCCAGTGGTCAAAATGTAAGCCCAGAAAAGAGGAAGATGTAATGGAAATGTTGACAGGCATTTTAACGATAAAATAACAGTAGCTGGTATCATTATAATAATTTAACAGTGTTGTACATGTCAAAAATAACATGTTTTATTATGATCTCTGCAAGATGTTTTATTCAGTTACTATTACAGACGTTTAATAAATAACTTCTTGAGAAAGAAATGGTTTTCAGGGATCAATATTATGTCATTTAGCTAACTGATTTTCATTTGGAATTTCTGACCCAGACTCTTATGTGTGTCAAAATGCTAAAATGTAGTACTATTCCTATAGGGGTGGGCAACTTTGAAGATGTTTACTAACCAATTAATCTTTCCAATGCCTTTTTGAGGTATGTATCTGTTCACATTGAACCACTGATGAAGAAAGCTTGGAATTACCTGGAAAGGACACATGAGGAGTTGGACTACATGGGTAGTTGAGTCAGAATTAGAACCCAAGTTTTCTCTACATGTTGCCCCCCAAACCCTAGTTCTCCCAACAGCGATAGATTTAGGCAAGATATTGGGGTTTTAGAGAACCTCTGTTTGTATTTGAGAAGGAATGCCCACCATTTCTGTCCCTGCTGAGAAGATTTCACTGCTCCATGTCAAAATGGTGCTAGTTTGCTGTTGTTGATATTTTTCCTTTTGTGTTCTGCTTACTGACTGACATCTGCTATCATGCTAAGCAGGTGTTCCTATGTAAACGAACGTGCCCTGTTTGTGTTTCGCCATCCTCGCTACTGCGCACCCAAATGAGCAGCGTGATTAAGAATCCTGTAAATTTTTGAAAGGAAACGGATGGCTGCCCTACTAGAACATAATTACACCGTTCCAACATCCGTAGCTCACTGCTGCAGCCGAGCTGGAGAACAGCAGAAATTAATAATATATAATAGCATCATTCTCGTAATTTATAAATGAAATAAAGTAGAAAGGAGATTCTGCTGATATGCATTTTCTACTTAATTCTAAAAGACAAAGTATAGATTAGAATTTTACTGGGGTGAAACCTGGCCAGCAATATCATACTAGTTGCAAGTACAGGGCCTGATTCATGAGAGGAGCGATTTTTGCTTAGGGAAAAGAGCTAATATCTTTTATTAGACTAGAGGAAAAAATGAATACACAAGGCCCTCTAAAGGCAACACCAGATAAAGGGGGTTTAGGAAATCTCAGTGGATTGTGTACCCACTGTTTGTTAAAAGGTATTATTACATCAAGACCTTAATGTGTGCTGCATTTTTTCTTTGACTAAAATAACACACTACCATAGGTCAACCCCTCTGAGAAAAGAGGGGATTAATCATTTAAAGATGTTGCCTAACATAAAATTTCTCTTAAATAGTAGTTATGTTTTTAAAAACAATATTTGAGTGCCCTGAATGTGCCAGTACGGGTCCTATTACAAATCATCATTAAACTCAGTCTTTGGAGTTGACGCTTTTAAGTACACTTTTCAACCATCCTGTAGAAATGATACAACTTTCTTTAGAGAGAAACAAGTTTTTATTAAGAGTAGCTAGTCCAACTCCCTACTCTCTTTGCTACCAAATAGGAATGTTTAAGACAGTTCCGTACTTAAAATGTTTTTTTTTCTCCATTAATATGCCTTAATAGCTGTCAAATGAAAGGCTTAAATCAATTGTTTTGATTTGTCACCCCCACCACTAGTGGAATAAAATGAAATGGTCAAATTATCAGGACAATAATAATATTTGTTTAAATTTCATCGATGCAAATTTTATGTGGTATGCCACTGTTACACCCAAAAGACAGTTTATGGGACAAAAAAAAAATCAGCATGGATTTCCTTGCTTTACTTACCCTTCGTGAACACAAGAATAGTATTTTCCATGGAATAGGAACATGTCTTTTTATCAGGTTTATTCATTTTAGCAATATCCATTTGAAGACCCCCATGAGTATTAGTCTAGGTGTTTTGGTTTGGTTAGAAAAAGTAAATTCATTTAACGGATTTATTTCATTAACAGGTATTTATTTAAGTGGGTTCCACTGTATTTAAATCTTCAAACAGTTTCCATTACTTCCTCAGCTCACTTGCTTCATGTTGACTAATTTTAATAAGCCTAAGGTGCCTAGGGTCTTATTGAGTGTGCAGTTTGATCAATATGGTTAAATTAAAATAGTGCAAAATATAAGCAAATGTACTCTAACAACTCAGTGAAAAATGGGTTATGTACTCAACATTGATTGGTATTCCATAGACATCAATTTGTTGTTAGGTATGTTAGTTTGGCCCAGAAACTGCCTCTACCTCCAGACACACCTACCTCATCTGACCGTGGGTTAATTCTACTGTGAGTTCAGGGAACAATATAGATGCAAGCATACATACGAGGAGAAAAGCAATGGAGTTTTAATGTGGGCATCTCTAGCTTCTGTTTCACTGTCAAGTGTTGTTTCTGTCTAGTGATGAGCTTCTATTAAAGGCAAGAACCTCTTAAAGATCAGGTTTCACCTTTTGTCAAGCTGCTTTGGATTTGGAGGACCAGAGCCAACCAGACTCCAATCAAAGAACCTAGATCGCAGGTCTTTGCATGAAACCATATGAATATTTGGGGAATACGATAGTCCTAGAGCTGGAAGGGACCTCAGAAGTTGTGTAGTCATAGAGACCCAGAGCTGGAAAGGACTTTGGAGATCAAGTCTCATGTCTTCATTTTACAGATTATGCTCTACCTCTGAGGCTCAAAGATGTTAAATAACTTACCCAGAGTCACACTGAGTTAGGGATAGGAAATGAAGCTGTGGTTTCACTGGTAAAGGAAATATTCCAATGAAGAAATTCTCTCTACCTAGATTGGGCAAGTTCATTGCAATTTAATATCTCAGAGAGGTACCTAGAGAGTTGACAGGATATGTGATCTGAACAAGCATTTTATGGCCTTTCTTTGTCAAAGGTGAGATTTGAATTTAGATCTTCCTGGCCTCAAGACTGGCTCCTGATCCAGTACACCATACTGCTTCTCCTAACTCTAATCATGCTAATTTTCAAGTATAGTACTGAAAAAGACTTACCATTAGCATTGCAGTTAGAAGCCCATATAACATATCTCTGTAATCAATTTATTACTTCTCTACATCAAAGTATATCTATGCAGATAATGCAGTTTTAGTTGTGTGGATTTATTTTATAAAAAATGAATGTTAGATCTTTGGATGGTTAACCCCTCTTATGTTTTCTTTTTAATTCTGTTTCTTCTTCCCTTCTTCCCTATCTTCACATGAAATACAATCAGATTGAATTACTTTAATGCCTAATATCAGTTTTTGAAGTCTTCTAAAAACACTACAATGATTCCTGGTTAATCATAATTGTATATCATACAAGATGGTTTCTGATACGTGTTTTCATCAATTTTTCCTACCTATTTTGATCTTTATGTCTATCTTTAGTCTCTTTGGTAAGTGATATCCACTATCATAGTACTGCCTTTCCTTGATATCATCACTTCCTACATGTCCAAAACAAAAAAGAATTTGACAGAAGCAGAAGTTTGTCTTGTCAAAGGTAAATCAGCAGTAAGAATAATAGCAGAATAATAGGGAAAATATATATACATATACATATATACACATATCTGTATGCATGGGTAGTAAGAGGCAGAGAGACATGTCTTGAAATTGATGAAGTAACATGGAGAGAAGTAAATTCTAGAAAGATGAAGTCAAATAAAATCTCTTCTTGAGTTTAAACAGAATAAATAGAATAAAAGGCAGAACAAACATTTGAAGCTTCCCTTTAAAAATCAAATGGATATACTTTTATTTCTTAACTTTTAATAGTTCAGTCACAAACATCATAGCAAAATAAAATCATTTTTGAGTTGTCATAAAACTATCTGAAATAAGTAAGCCAGGATAAGTTTAGGAGAACTGACTTTTTATTTGTAGCTGGGCCAAGAAAAATGCTTAGGGTTTTGTTTAGTTTTGTGTATGTTAATCTTGATTTTTTCCAGTGTTTTGCATGTTTAGAGTTTTTAATATCAAAGGTAGTGCTCTTTGTAAACAAGTGTAAGTTTACAGAGGCAGCTTCACTTACACTCTTCCCTTGTAATCAGATGTGAAAATTACACCCTCCCTTTTGGATACATGATAATTACACATTTCAACATACAAAGAATTGTCTCTGTTTCAGTTGTTGGAATGAAAAAGCTGAGACATTCAGTAAAATATATTATTATATTAAAGATCATTTCCATAATTGTTTTTGGTAGTTTGTAATCAAAACCATGATCAAGGTATTTTGAGATTTAAGAAGAAAGAATACATGTGGGAATAGGGAGAGGGAGAAATTAATTGTCAATATAGACTTATATAATGAAATTTTTATTTGGTAAAACTGTCATTAAGATAAATATGCAAAAATCTCTCTTTTTAAAAGAATAGTTGCATCGTATTTTCTAATTCTTTGATGGTCTCTTATTTATTTCTTTTACATGAGACATGGACATTTAAAATGTAGAATAAAAAGGGTTCAGGCTATATTTTTGTTCTGGGGTAAAGGAAGGCAGAGAGAAAAGCAGTGGGAATGTGGAAAGTGTAGGGGAAAGAGATGAACAAACAATACAGGACTTAGAAGAGTTTCAACCAAAAAATTCTTTCAGGAAAAATTCAATCTTTTCCCGAATCAGTTGCACTGTCTTTGCTTCTAATTCCAGAAGTCATGCAGATTGAGGGGTGGAAGGTAAAAGTAAGCCTTTGGTTTTATTCTGTCACCTGGTTCTAGTGAGTACTATTTAAACCACATGGAAGAGATAAATGAAGTGTTATGGTAGGCAGACTAATACAAAGCTTAAAGAATTCAGGTATTTGGGCAGATCAAGTTGATCTGATGAAGGCAAAATGAAAAATACATTTTTCTAGGTTTGTTCTGTTCAAGTTAGACTAAAAGGTCTATGTTATATTCTTTGTTTCCTTTTTTCTTCTGAGTAAGAAAAGAAAGAGATATGTGCAGGAAGTAGATAGATAAGTAGATGGTATCATGGAGGAGTTTACATAAAGAAAATGATAACTCCACTCTTCATTTCTCTAGGCATCATCACATGCTTTCATGTCTTTAGTCAAGTGATAACTCACTATTTCAGTACTCCAGGGATCCATGATTTTATTGGTGTAGGAAGTCCCTTCACTAATGCAGATCACATTATATCTGTGCCTTAGTAAAAAGTCTTCATGAGTAGCTGTGGTCCCCCCAAAAATACATCTCATTAATGGCCATCCTTCTTCTCAATAGCCTTACTAACTTATGGGAGGCAGTTGCTTAACAGATATGTATTCATTACCTATACTGCTCTCAAAACCTTTCCAATTTGGTAGGTCCTGCCAGCAAGATTTTGCTTCAATGGTGTAACCTTCAAACCTAAGGTCACCAGCATGCCACAGTGGAGTAATGCCATTGGACTCTGGTGAAGGAAGACAAATGATAGCATGGAGAAATTAGGATAATTCTTGTCTTACTGCCCAAATCTAATAAGGAGACAAAGAACACAGAATATTTTTTGGGTTACAGGACTATCACAACTCAGAGATTTTGAAACATTTAAAATGTCTCAATAACATCTTTTGCATTTATCTGTTTACCTTTTTCTTCTAACCTTCATTTAAAATGTACCTGATTCACTTAAGATTTGATTCCTATTGTGAACCATTAATTCTCCAGAAACTAGAGGTGTTTTTCAATGCTTAGTCTTGTATTTTTAGTCCAGTATTTTTAGTACTATATTTTTAGTGAAGATTTTGCCTCACTTTGTCATTACTGCTATTGAGTGAGATAGACATTGAATTTTCTACTAAATTCAGTGATGTGTCCTTATTAATATTAATAATAACAATATCAACAACAACCACCATATGAGAATAGAAAGAGGTATCTAACATCCCTACTGTCCTTTTTGCTCCTGGCGTTGTCCTGAACATTCCTTCAGTTAGACCACAATAGACAAGTTCACACTCCAATACTTCAATTCACTTACAAAAAAGCAGTTATTTTACTCACTTGCACAGTAATCCATAGTATATTATACTTTGCATATTTGCATATTTATTACAAGGATTTTCTTTTCCTTTTTTCCTTCACTTTGAACAAGGGAGAAAGAGAAGAGGTAGGTGAGAAAATAAATGTTTATTAATTGAAAACACTTTAATTTGAAAAAGAATAATAGCAAGATAATAACTCATCCCAAGACCATTCTACCTAAACTCCATCAACAAAGATGAGAATGAGATGATGATGATGATAGTAACTCACAAGGTTTACAAGGAACTTTCCTTGCCTCTATCCTGTGAGGTAGGTAACATAAAAACAATGATACTGACAGATCTTTTAGGTTTTGGTGTTTCAGAACCATAGAAGCCAATCAATGTGATTGATTCATCAACATTATGGCTTATCAACATGGTGAAGCTAACTATTTGGAGACTGGAAGCACTGGTCCCACTCTGTGATGTTTTGATGACCAAGTGATGGGTGCCTTTTATGCAGGTCATTCACATAGTTTGTTTGGGTTTTGTTTGTTTGTTTTTTAACTATTGCTATTGCCAGGCCAAACATCCCAGAAGATATCCAACTTTAACTTTTTTTTTTTTGCTAGTTACCAAGGTCAAGTATGAGGATTCTCCACAATTGCCATTATTCCAAGGGTAAATCACTGCTACTAATGGCAAAAGCAAAGGAGTAAGGAGACTATCATGAGTGAACATGGTAACACCAACAAGAGAATTACCAGTAATGGTATTAGAAAGAGCCGAACAATGAGGTCACTCAGACATTGTCACCACAGAGCAATGGGAAAAGGACCTGTGGTTAGAGGAAAGGAGAGACACATGAGATTAGCCATTTTTCTTATCTTCAATACATCTTTCCCCTTTTCACTTTATCTGAAAAGAAGAGTAGAGTCTGGCTTCTGTGCTTTTAAACATGATTTACTTTTTTCATATAGAAAAAGTCATCTCAAACCTGTTATCTGGTTCAAAATGTTTTCAATCCCCTTCCCCCATAACACACAGCACCAATTGCTAATCAACACATCAAACACAATAACAAGCAAAATACAGAAGGGGTATTTTAGGTAAATAAAAGAAAGCAGTCCTAGTTTTTAGCCAACCATATTCATGCACTCCAATGATAGGGTGAGGTATCCCAGAACTGAGCTACAGGCATCCAATGTATGCTAGTCTTCTTACTGGGGATTATAAAGTCTATTAGGATAGTCTTTACCACTTTCAATGTGGTGACAGGAAAAGACTTTTGGCATTAGATTTTTGTCTGCATGTCAAGTCTATAAAAGATATTTGGTAATTAACCAATTAATTTGATCATTTTAAAGTCCAAAGCAGTTAATTCAGGCTGTCAGTTCAAGTATCAAAAGCTTAACATGCTTCTATTGTAGAATTAACCCTTAGTACTCAGGATATTTTATACTCTATAGTAGGGATCCCACAATACTATTAACTGTCATTATTACCCAATCTCTCAACTCCATATCTCTCTCCTGCCCTCAATTATCCAGTTAGATTTTAGGGTCATATAGCAGTAAGTGGACCATGTTGAATCTCTCTACATGAAGAAAAACAAAAGCTTTGGATCAAAAACTTCCGTTACACTCAGAAAGAATACACACACATAAAAAATACTTTCATGGAAAATTTTGTTAGGTCCATTTATTTGAGATATAACTATTTTTCATTATTTTTATTATTATTATTTTCTTCCCTTCTTCTTTTCCTTTATTCCCTCCTTCCTTCTCTCTTTCACACTTATTTCTTCATTGGAGTAGAGATGTTTTTTCATGAGGAAATTCTTCCCAGTGCTTATCACCAAATAGATTTTTTAATATATAGATTTAAAGAGTTACTTGGGAGCATTGAGATGTTGGTACTTACTCAAATAGTTACTTGATCAAGGTCACCCAACCAGTATTTGTCATAAGCAGACCTTGAATTTAGATGTTCTGAGCTCTGAGGTAGCTCTCTATGTGCTACCTCATTCTGCTTTTAACTATTCTTCTCTAGATGCCCATTCTCTACATAAACATTGGTTTTCTATCATGGCATACTGACATGGCTTTAATAGGTTCTAAATTAAAAAAAGATTACAGTGGAGGATATAAAGGCAGGGAGAGAAACAGAGTTTAGGAAATAAAGGAATAGAAATGACCCAATTTTCAAGGAGATTAAAAATTGAGATAAATTTAGAAAGAGATCATAGAGTAATGTGAAGAAATAAATAGTGTCAGATAAGAAGATTGAAAAGAAATCTAAGCACTGAAGCCTGTAAAGAAAGAGGTAGAAGAAGAAATGAAGACCTATGGAAGCAACAGCAATTAGGAAGTTCATAGTATAAGAGCATCAAGGGTTTATCAAGAGAGAAATCAGGACAGAGTCTGAACATTTATGAAAATATGGAAAGGGAATCACAGGATGAAAGGAGTAGAAGTAATATTGAAAGAGATTAAAATGTCATGAAGAAAATAATTAACAGGAGGCATGAATAGAAACACAAAAGTAAAACAAAGGAAGGAAAGGGGGTAATGAGGGAAGGACACAGAGAAAGAGAGAAGGAAGAAAGGAAGAAGGGAAAAGAGAAAGGGAAGTAGGAAGGAAGAAAAACCAACAAAGGAGAAATGTGCAAGAGTAAAATGGTATGAATAGGAGATATTACAGGGGAAAAAGAAGACTGGAAACTGGGAACAGTTGGGTGGGTGAGAAACCAGAGTGGGTAGAGAGGTTACCAAATGAATTGAGACAGGAAAGATTATGAGGGAGGCTGTAGCAACCTGAATGGAAATAGAAAAGGAAGCCACTAATGATAGAACCAGCAAAAGAAATCTCAAGCTGTGTTGGGAGGGGAAAGTGAAGAATGAGGTTACAGAGGAAGAAGAACGCAGGGACTGGAACTATGTAGGAAGTGTAAGAAGAGAAGAAAATTGAAGTTGTAAACACAGAATGAGAAAGGTGACTCTAAAGTATAAGGAGTATAGAATAAGAATGAAAAATAATATTTTAATATGCAATTCCATTATATGATGCTTTCCCTTTAGTTGTAAAATCTATCATTGATTCTTATTTTCATCTGACAATATTGTTTAAAATAAATTTAAATGTTAAAAAGTTTCTTAATAGTGAATTAATTCTAAAAGCAATTTGTGAAGTGAAATATTTTAAAACTCAAGGTGGGCTTCTTTCTATCAAATTGATTGAGTAAAGGAGAGGTACCACTTGGATGATTCTAAAGGTAATATCTATTTTGAAGTTTATTTTCTCAGACCCAATGAATTTTCTATTCCTTTAAGAGAAAATTTATACATGAATGGCATGATCCTCTGAAGAAAGAGGATTTGGGTCCAGAATCTTAGGCAGGTCAGTCAGCTTCACTTTCTTCAACTATAAAATGAAGAGATTGGAATAGATGACCTTTGAGGTTCCTTCCTGCTTGCTCTAAAACTGCATTCCTTTAAGAATGGTAGAAATATACCCTAGACTTTAATTTCCATAGTTTATGCTAAAGACCTTAATGCTGCTTAAGACTAAAACTTGATACACATTATTTTTAGTTCACAGGTTGATTCTACTCTCCCAATACATTACCTTTTTTAAAACCTTACTTCCCATCTTAGAACCAATAGTATTGATTCTAAGGTGGAAGGGCAGTAAGGGCTACACAATGGGGGTTAAGTGACTTGCTCAGGATCATACAGCTAGGAAATATCTGAGGCCAGATTTGAACCCAGGATTTCTCGTCTCCAGGCCTGGATCTATTATTTACTGAGCCACCTAGCTGTTCCCTCCAGAACATTACTTTCTGAAGTTGTTATTTTTAAACTCTTCAATTTGCAACTTAATATTACATATATTCCTTTACCTGAATTCTTTCTTCTGAATCACGTTAACAGTATACAATCCTAGAAGGTACATGTACATGCACACATAGGAAACTGAGTAGGAATATAGAGGATGGAAGTAGGGAAAGGCAGAAGGAGCAGGGAGAGAAGGAGAGAGAGGAGAGAGAGATGGATAGATGATAGACAGAAAGAGAGATGAATAGATGAATGGATGATAGAATTTTCAAGCATCTATACTTGACTTCTTGCTGGGTGAATAAGGAAACACGCCCTTTAGCATTATAGGATTCAAGAAGTATTTGGTATTCTAGAATCAATTATGATTCCCAAACTTTTTAATTTTAAGTCACTCATCTGTGATCTTTCTTGCTTCCTAGACTGGAGTCGTTGCATTTTGTCTCTCCATGACATTTGTTACTATGTAGAAAGGTAAAATTGTACTGGTTCCAAGTACTTTTTCATCTTATAGAGACTTCTGGCACCCCTGCTAATGTGCATATTGATGTAGCCTGTAGCTTCAGAGATGGCGAATACCTACATTGCTTATTTCTACAGTAACAAAGATAGGACAAATGTGGAACCAGTCAGTTATGATACCTGGGGATTTTCCCCTAGGTGATAGGTATGTAGAGCAATGGAATTTCCAATTTGGAGACAGTTTGTTTTCCTAAAAAGTTTGTTGTTTTTTTTTTTTTGAGTAACAGTACCTCCTCTACCACTAACACAAATGGAATAATGATTTAATTTGCATATATTTTGTCTGCTGTGCCTTTAAAAATAAAAAAAACTATGATTATGCTCATTATGAATTTATTTTATTCATTGTTTACTATGCTGGACTGACATGATATGATTTGTGCTTTGCGGGGTCACAACAAGCTACTTGCAGGACAATTTGCTGAATCAAGAGGGTGATTGTGTCTGGTGCCAGTCAGTCGCAATTAGGGCCAGGATCAGGGAGGCCCAGAGCTTGTGTATCGTCTTGGGCAAGCTTCATAGAAATCAGCTCACCTGAAACTAATTGTCACAACAGAGACCTTATGCAAATGAGCCCTGGGGTTAGCGTGGGAAAAGAAAAACTGTCGCAAAGATAGGTGACCTGCTGAGCAGGGGGTCTGTTGCTGGGGAAATCTTTGTTCAATGAGTTAAAAAATGTTTTCATTGTTCAAAACCCAAGAAAACGTAGCATATACTTTCACTTAGGAAAGCGTGGCAAGCACACTCATCTAAAATTCCAATAAAGGGGAAGCCAGCTTTAGTGTGGGTAATAAATTGGAAGTCTTTATACTTTATAAGATCTACAGAAGGAAAATTATTTTCCTTTGCAAGAACCTTTAAAGTTTAGATGTTATAAATCACGTGAGAGTTTACCTTTAAAACACCCTTGACTTCTAAGTCTCAATCTAACCTGGTAGAACCTCACAGATATTTCTTCTTGAATTTGAATGGCTCACTGCAAAACAAATTGTGAAGGATGTTTATGTACTTGATGGAAAGGTCCCATTTTTTTCAATGAAAGAAAAATATTCTCACATCTTGGATCTCAAGGTGAAAATGTGAACCCAGGGAGTCCTTTTCCTCACGCTGAGGGCATGTCAGTTAACTGATAGCCATTTCTCAAATTGTTTCTCTGGTATCAAAAAAGTAAATGATAGACTGATAATATTTAGATGGGACCCAGTAATGTTGTTCAAGTGCTGGTAGCCTGCTGAAATTCAGAAAGACAAAAGGGGAAATCTTCACTTAAAAATTACACTTTTTCTTGATTCTTTATTCTAACATAGAGTATATTTATTAGTGGAAATTGATTCAAATTGATAAGTATTACAAAATAACTTCCATGAAACAACTTTTCATATGGAAAGCTTCTCCAAAACTATGTTTGGACAAAGCCCCAACTGGAATTTCCTCAGTAAAGACCAAAAGAGGTTTTTGAAACTGATTATCATGGGTAGAAAAAATGCTAAAAGCACAACTGTCATAGTTGGGATTTCATGTGTCATTGAAACAAAGTTGCCTCCCCAGTTCCTCAGTTAATTTCCAAGTTTTCAATATTTTTTCCTAAAAAGCATTCTAACATAATGTCCATAGTCTCTAACCAAATTAGCCAGTGGCAAATGAAACACCTTTTATTTACCTAGGAAAATTAATGGAATTAAATAAAACTAAATGCAATATTAACTTTTTCTTGCAAAATATATTTGTATTATTTTCAAAGTTAAAAAATTATTCGATGAGAGGGAAAATAAGATGAACACATGTTTCAATGCCAAGCTTTAGATATTTCGTTGGGCAAATTGCTAGTCAACCAAGTCCCTTCCTTGTATCTCCTAAGAGATGGAGGTCTGGACCTCCATCTGATAGGCAAGTTGTGAAATTAACTTGATAATCACCGAAGAACACAGAATAAGAGTATCTCAAAAGTAGTGAAGCTTAATAACAAATTTTTCGTGTTTTGTTTTGCATCTCTTTTGTCCCTTTACCACTGTCTGAAATAATTTCCACAAATCGGAGACATTTCACAGTGGGTATGAAGTGCTCAGCTTTCACTCATCAAACTTTAATCGGAACTGCATTTTAGTTTTTGAATAAAGAACACTTAAAAAATTTAGATGCAAATTATTTTGCATTATTCATGTTCTAAGTGTCCTTGTAGATTTAAACACTTCTGAGGCCACCTTGATTCAAGTAATTACCTAGGCCCTCACTGCTCTGTCATGAATAAGGTATTTTGTACAAGTAAAGTATGCACCCGATGAGCTTTTAAAGTGGCTTTACACTGAACTTGTGTATTGCTTCTTGTGCATGAGTGATCCGAACATGCGTCGCAATCTGTCTCAGGTGGGAAATCCTGGCTGAGCATCCATGGGTGACGGAATGAAGCCGAAGAGTCTCAGCGCACACTCTTTCTTTGTCTCTTAAGAATCTCAAAGTGATTCTCCTTGATTCTCATGGCTTGTGTGAGAATCTGAGAACGTAAAAGATTCTGGCAGGGCCAAAAAAGGAAGCAATTTTTGTTTAACTCTTCCATCACCACAAGCCCTTTCAAAGATGTCCATTTTACGGGCCACCTCCGATCAGTCACTTAAGGCTTCCACAGAAGATAATATGACTCCATTTTTATGTAGCAGAGTACATCTGTCTCCCCATCTGCCAGCCCTTGCCCCCCTCAGATAGCAGAGCTAGGTACCACCTGAACAGTATTTTTTCACACAATGGAACTGACTTCCAACTCCAAAGAAACTCCAGACGGCTTACACTGAAAAGGAAACTGTCTCCATAACATAAATCTACAAACATATTCATGAAAATGGATTTCAAAGGGTTAAATGTAATTGGCTGAGGCTTGTAGTTGGCGTTTGTTACAAAGTGCCCATGCTTTTCGTTTCCAACTCCATTGCTTTGAAGAATTATAGGAATTTTATGATGTGCTATTGGAGTTATACTGGCAGAGATTACAGAAAAGGGGTTAAAGTTGGTTTATGGTAGAAAAAATTATGCAGAAACCAATAAAAATAAACACACTCAAGTAGACTAAACTTGCTGGGCTTTTAGTTTTAGTTTAACAAAGGAAGTTTAGATGAAAGTAAATGTTGCAGCTTTTAGAAAATTAGTTGACACTCATACTTGATCATCTTTACTACACAGCGGTATAATTAATATTTAAACATTCTAATAATGCAGCTTGCTTTGCATGCACTTTTCAGCCTCACAACAGTATATTTTATCTGGAATTGTGCTAGCATTTTCTTGGGTACTGCCCATTTTTATATGGTTAAATTTAAAATAAAATACTGCCTTCTCTCTTATAGCCAGAAAAACATCAATAGGACAGTGAACAGGTTTCATACATCTACCAGACAGTTTATTATTAAAACCAATATTTATCTGAGGGAATAGATAATATATAAGGTTTTTTGCCTCATTGTCCCACTGATAACTACAAAACACCCTGTGTAGGTTGAGTTTGAAAGTAGTATCTGGATGATGTCTATTTCACCTCCTGCTATCTCTATGGAGTAAGGGAACTTCTAATATTTAGATGCAGTATGAAATTAGTAGTTAACCCACTGACGAACGAAATTCTACACTTCTGACAATTGCTCATTCACAAGGCGATTTAATAATGATGACAAGGGGAAAATGTGTTTTTAAATGTATGAAGTATTTACATGAGCATTGTCTGGATGAAGACTTCTGCATGCCTAGCAATTTATTAAAGCAATAAAATGAATTTTTTTAAAGGGCAGAGAAGAGCTAAATTGGAAAAGACAGAGTGAGTTTATTTATATATGAGAACTTTCATCCTTTTCAAGTCTCAGGACTGTAGGTGGTAAGGAAGAAGTTGTTTCAGGTGCAGTTCTCAGTTTAAGTCCTTTGAAGGATGCAAGGTGTCCATTATTTTTGATCTTCTTATAATTTGAACCATGGGAAACATGGTTTTCCACCTAAACTTCAGCCCCTTTTGATTGCAACTATAATTTGCATGTATATGTTTACTCTTCGTGATTTCTAAGCAAGTAGGTGGGCTAAGCTTGAAAGCATATTTTCAAGCTCTGCCCATGTTAACCCCTTGAAGCCCAATTCATGATTAAGTACTTCCCTGGGGATGTTGTGTCCTTTGCCTAGAGATCACTGTCTACTTCAACCTCCATGCTTACTGAAATTCTATATTACCTAGCACCTCATATTCCTTGACTGGAGATGCAGTCTGTATAAATGAAACCAAGGAAAAAATGAGGGATGTTGTGATAGCTATTATTATTTGAAGGGTTGTTATATTGGAAAGGGATTAGACTTATTCTGCAAGTTGCAAAAAGACAATTTAGATTTGAAGGAAGGGAAAACTTGCTAACAATATGGAAAGATGCAAAAGTAGAATGGGCTGCTTGCAAATGTCTTCAAGAGAAGGCTGATGGCCACCTGATTGTTTTTCAGTCATGGTTTGAACTAGACAGATGCTGAGAACACTTACAATTCTGACGTTATATAGTTTTGTAAAAGAACATTTAAACACTATGGGTAATGTCTTAGAGTCAAAAAGAAAAGATTGGCACTAAGCATAAATGTGTGTTGGGGGTGGGGTCTCATCTGGGAATTTCCTCTGTCCAATGAAATTGCAAGTTTATTCTGTATCTTCTTCCCCCCTCCCCCCATGGTACTAAAATTTGATAAAGGTCAGGCAACCAAGTGAGTACCTTTTAATGGAAATATACACATCCATGTGTATAAGAATGTATACACACACACATATATATGATATATATATATCTATAAATCTCATTTCAATGTCTTCTTCATAGCTACCTAGGAGAATGAGAATAGGAGGAAAAGCAACAATCTCAAAGACTCTGGAACTCAAATAGTAGCCAAAAACCATCCTTATTTTATTGATTCAAAAGGCTACATGGGAAATTGTTTTTTGCCCCCACATATAGATTAAGGAGTCCACCTTGCCTTTCAGGTGGGAGTTATGTACTAACATCTTAGTGAGTGTGAGAGACTGCCAAAGGTGTCTATCAATCAAAAGCTATAGATGAACCCACTGTGGTGAAATCTGAGAAGGTTTATAACAAGTAGGTAATAGTTTCAGGCCTCTTTGAGAGAGAACATAAACTAAAACTTCATGCTGGGACAGAACATGGTAGGACATAGGAGGCCAAGAGGGGAAAAAAACCGTACTCTGTTCTACAAAGGACCTCCCACACTTTAAAAATGCCATTTGGTCACTGTTAGATGTTTGGTGGTTTCTCCAGGCCCTACATTTTTAAAGTGCAATTTGTAGTGCTTCCTTTAATTTTGAAGAATATTCAAGTATGTTCATCTATAACACACCCTTTTCAGTGTTGATTCTTTAGAAAACTTGTGTCCATTAAGTTTCTCTGTGTCTTTTTAATAAGATTTATTATAAATCTTTTCCTTTTCACCAAATGAGGCAGTTGTATTTCATCTTCTTTAAATTCAGGTTTAGGGTAATGAAGGCACAAATTTGATTCTAAATTCTAAATTCACCAATTTTCTGAAGTGACACTAAAATAAAATTTAAAAAACCTCAAGTCCTTCAGTGAATTCTTAAGCCTCAGACTAAGATAAGGATTCAAAACAGTGTTGTTTTGTTTGGTTTTTCTCACAGGAAAGTATTACCCATGAATACACTCAGTCCCAGGCATATTATCAGTTAGAGTGACAGTGACTTGGTCTAGCTTTTAGTTTTCTATCAAGACTAGCTAGTCTCTTTTAAGATTAATAAAATTAACTTCTGACCAGTGATTAAAAAGTTGGAATTATTGAAATGACTCTGTCTTGACAAAGAATTTCTTTTATCTTCATGAATATTAGCAATATGTAATCATTGAAATAATAAGGATTTTTAAAAACATAGAATATTTGCAAAAGATTCTTATATGGAAACCTGGTTGCGAGATTAACCTGCAAGAAGAAAAATGGGAGCATTTTCTCATCTCATGACAGCTGCTGTCGTTTGTGGAACAGGGAATCTGGGGGTTGTTTTTGAGGTGGAATTTCGATCCTGATTGGTTGGGATAAGTGTTACTAAAATGAAGGTGAAGAAGAGTTTGTGTCATTAACATTCTTCAATTTTGGAACACATCAGGAGGTAGATAAGGTAGTGACATAGTCTATCTACCTCCCTGGCCATAGGAGGACAATGCCTGGAATGTCTGAAATGTGTTTCTATTTTTGTCACACCTATGTGTGGCCATCCATCTGGTCTTAATCAATCAGTCTCATCCCAGAGCTTTGCTGTTCTCCCAGCTGAAATAATACACTTCTTCATCAGCACTCAGCCTCAAGGAGGGTCACTGCTCACAATTCCCCAGACTGAGCATATTAACAAGGCTTATGTATTTGCAAACATGGGTAAACCTGGTAGGGGGACTTAGAAAAAGGGTTTTTTTAAAAAATATAAATCCCTGATGAATAAACTACTATGATATATGTGTAGATATCAATACATAACAATATTATTTCAGAAAACCAAGTAAAGCATTAATAGTAGCTTTATGTTTTGATTAAAAAAAGCAAAAGAATGGCTTTAAAAGATGAAGAAACCAATATTCTACCACTTAAGATATACCTGTGTGGTACTAAAAAAAGCAAAGGTTCATTTTTTTTTGGTTCAAGTCAAGCTTTCAGCAATGTGAATATATATTTGTGTTTTCATATGTATATGTGATGAGCACCGTGGGACAAATGAAACACATCAGCAGAGAAGCTAGAATTTTCATGGACAGCCTTGACTTTACAACTGAAAATGAAACAGTGCTAGTTTCATCCCTACTCTTGCTAATGGAGAAATGACAAAGTTATAGCCCATCATTATTCTTATGAACCTTTATTCCACATACCATTTCCTTGATATTGCTTATTTCCACATTCTGTTATCTGCTCATGCTCCCTTGATGCATCTCCACATTTGACAAACCCTCTCTATTACCAACTACCTGGATTATTGCATGGTATCAATAAGGCCAAGGTCATTTGTCTGTCAGAATGGTTCCATTCAGCCCCACACAGGATTCTGTCTATACTAAAACATTTTCCAGACAGCTTTTTGACAAATCAAAAGCAATTTGGGAAAAGGAGCTACTTATCTTTTCCAATTATCCAGTTTCTTAGCATGATGGGAAGTGTCTCCTTCCTTATCACTGACCTAAACAAGAACCCTCAACTCAGTTTTGACTCATCATCCTCTTTTGCTCCACACATCTTGTCTGTGGCCAACTTTTGCCACTTTTTCTTTGCCAACATGTCCTAAGTCTATCCCTTCCTTTTCATTCCTCCAGCTAGTGACTTAATCCAGGTTTTGGCCATTTCCCACTTGGATTCTTGCAGCCTTCTCAGTTCTAGTACTGCCCCACCCACCCACTGGTTGATGTAATGCAATTGCTAAAGCTTTCTTCTCTGTTCATTGTTTTTTCCAAGCTCCCCATTTCCTCAGGACTCTAAGGTGGCTTTCTCTTACACAGCAGATCAGCTACAAGATCCTCACCCTCTAAATCTCTTTATGAGGCTGCCCCAGATTATTTTCATTTGTCTCCTCTTCTTTTAAAACCCCTCTTCTGTGAATCTTGGAAGCTAATTTGCACAATATTCCTTTATCCAGGTTTTTCACAAAAGACTTCTTCCAGGCTCTTTCCCATCACATTTCCAATCTAATTAGTCTTCAAGGAGATCCGGAACTCCCATCTCTTCCATGAAGTCCTCCTTGGTTGAATCATGAATTCTCACATCTAAGTTTATTTCCAAATTTTCTTTTCATTCTTTTTACCACTGTTGGTTCTTATTCCTTTTTCTGTACATTATGATATTTCGTTAAATGTTTGTGTTCATTCTTCTTTTTTTTTTTTATTTTCTCTATGCCTCTTATGGTCCTATCAGTGGTGTCTGTCTTAGAAAATCTTTGGAGCAAAGGCCATATTTGTTTAGCTTGCTTGATGGAAAAGAAAATCAGTATATTATCCAATACAGATAAGCACTTAGTAAATATTGTTTTCTCAAATTAAGCAAACATTACCAAACTCCTGATACTATGTGTGAGGTGCTGAAGCTACAAAAATGGGGGGGGGGGACAATTCTTACCTTCAACAAGCTTATAGTTTAATTGCTGGGGGTGGGGGCATTATATAAGGCATTTATGCAAATAAGTATGATAAAGATGGTCCTGGCAAAGAGCACTTCAAAATGCTATCAGGAAATGTGAGGAGTGAGAGATCACTTTCAACTGGGAAGAAATCAATGTGGTAGGGGTGATAATGATGATGGTGATAACACAAAAAACGATGCTGTTGATGATGAAGATTTACTCGAACTAAATGGCATAATTTGTTGGGCAAATGCCAGTTGTTAAGATACTTTTTCAGGTACTATGCTCATTTTTTCATTTCTCAAACTAGTTTTTCTCTATTATATAGTCACAAATTTGTTGCAATAAAAAAATGTGAACAGGATTTTTTTTTCAGAAACCAAGGGAATAGTGAGTAGTTTAAAGTGTGATACATAAAATTGACCATCAGAAGATAAAGGAAATAAAAGCTCTAGTTGCTTAATAATTTGCATGTAAGTGGATAATTCTTCCATGCTATTAAAATATCCCTGATTGGACACTGAAAATGCAAATAATTTATATCCATCTTGTAGACGGCAGAATTTGTCTGAAAAATATTCCAAAAAATTTAAAATCAGTGTAAATTCAAGGGAGTATTAAAAACTTGGATGCGTGGCTATAATGACATTTATTAATTTCAGAAGGCTCTTTTGAAGTATTCATGTAGATGACCTCTCCATTCATCAGGTGTTGCTTGCAGAGAAGCCACTAGGCATACCTCACAACCTAGGAGGTAGCTTACAAGTAGGGGATTTCTTTTCAGCAAGCCACACCATTACTTTTCCCTAACAGCTTATGCAAAAGTTTTGTGGGGGAGGGAAAAGCCCCAGCAAAAAAAAAAAAAGAGGAGTGTGCATAACAATAACTACCTCTGTCCCCTCAGTTTTTGTTCTTTTCATGTCATGGAACTTTTTAGCTGCGCTGCCTGGGTAACTGCTCTGGAAGGTTGGAATATCTCTTGTTGAAGGAGGTTTGTGATTGAGGGCCCTCTGACACAACCTTTTGTTGCATTGAGGTGTTTGATCCTCTTTGCCTTTCTTCTAAAACCAATCCCATCCCTTTAAAAAATGGATAACCAGCACTTCTTTTACTTATTGTCAGCTTTTGGAAAGTTGCTGTGGGGGTTTGTAGAAGTTTAACTAGTTAACCCTTTGCATACTGATATGCTTTTGATAAATTACTTTTTTCTTGCCTCTTTTTAACGAGGTGGATTTTAAAAGCTACTCCAGGTACAGAAATCTTTTCCCCATACCACAACAAGTAAGGCACAGCACTGGGGATATGAAAGTATTTACTTTAAGGGTCTTGAATCTGCAGGATGCTTCATAATTTATAATAGTGGGTGCCCCTATGTTTTCCCCCGAGAACTTGGGAGAGGTATGAGTCTCCCATTTGCTCAGTTTGATCTGATACACTCATTTTCTTTCTCCAGAAGAGCAAACCTTGGTAATAAGTAAATGCAAAGGGTTACACTTCAGAACTGGGTGGTGTAATCTTCGGGCAACAAAGAAGAGCTCCTTAGGATGAAAAATGCAATGGTCTTTTCCGTAAGAGCCTAGTGATTAAATGCTGGAAAATTTTTCCCCTAAAAGAAGGAACACAACCCAGGCTATAGGGAAGAAAAGCAGCTTAAATGGATTATTTAACAAAAAGCAACTTATGGCTCCTAGATAGTGACCTACATTCCTCACACAATGATGATGTTTTACGGTGGTGATAGGGTTAATAACCTAACATCATTCATGTAGTGTTTTTTGAAAATTGAATTTTACTGCTACAAAGTAAATGTAACAGCCCTCTGGAGACAATATTACAGGCACTTTATTGTTTGCTAAGCTGATGTCATCTTTCTACAGACTGACTTTAAAACAAAGGCAGAACATTTATTACAAATATCACTGTGTGAAAGGAAATCTACTGAAATATTGTTTAGAAGGTGAGCTGATAAAAAAAAGTATTAATACTTGACTTTGATCATCTTACACTGTAAAGCTAGAACTCCAAAAGGCTTCTCATGTGATCTCTGTTCAAGGCGAAGTTTGATCCTGGAAGTTCCTGTACACTTCCTTCTTAACATGCTGTGCCCTCAAAATGGATATTTGCTTAAGCTTAGTGTATGATTCCAATTCTCTCAGTTCTCTAAAGCTTCCTAAACTTAGCAAAGTTAGTGACATTTTGAGGGATTTCTTTTTAAATTGTGCTTCTTGGTAATGCTTTATATAGGTTGTAAAAAGCAGAAAATGTGGAATTGGTGACTGTCGTGTAGGATCTCTGATGAACTCCTTAATTCACCAATAAGTGGTGGCTTTGAAAGTTGGTAATTCAAATGAGCCTTTTAAAACAGCACTGAGCAAGGGATCCTGGATCACAGATCCCTTGCTATTCAGAGACTGGCTTCTGTATCAGATGCACGTGTAATATAGCGTGAAGTTGTTTGTGGACCACAGAGAAGCTTTTCTGAGCTTCATTTCCACACACTGTAGCCCTTGAAAATGGATCCAATGAGCAAACATGACTGATTCTTCCTTTGCAAGGCACAAGTAATTTGTAAGTCAGTTACCTTTGCAGAGAAGTTAAATGGGGGGAGGGAGGAATTTTAAAAAATCATTTTCTACTCAAAAAGCCAAAGAGCAGATTAATGTTCATTTTCAAGCAACAACAACAACAATAATAATGAAGAAATATATTTTCGTTTGCTGCGCTTCAAAATAGCTGGTGAAGGCAAGGAATACAAATAACGAAAAAGAGGAAAAATAGACTATTGGGGAAAATAGGCTATTGGTATTCCATGGAAAAAATGATTAGGTGTTCTGCATTTGTTTCTGAAGTCTGGTTGAAAGAAATACATGGGTCAAGGGCATGAAGTTAGAAAGAGGTATGATATGACTTAGAGGAATTCCATCAAAAATGCCCCCTTGAGATCATGAATTCTCTTTAAGTTGAAGACTATTGGTGATGACAGTAGAATTTAGAATTCAAAGTTCTTCTTAAGTATTCAATGCTGTCTGATAGCATTTTGTATCTATCAATATAACATTTACTGATCACTACTATACTCAAGTCGCTGGAGAAGATTAAAAAAAAAAACAAGGCATGGTCCTATCTTTAAAATTTTTATAGAACTTTCTATATGATTAAACCAGAAACTGTACTATTCCTGTTAGAAGTATTTGCTCTAAGATGGTTAGCTTGCCAGCAGTTATTCCAGAATATTTACTTATGTGTCTTATGGACATGTTTCAAAAGCTGAAATATATCATAAGGACTAGATTTGTGATTTCATTACTTTAGACAACTCTCAGATGAAGAAGTTCTTTTTCTACCAAAGCAGTTCAGCACCTTCTCAGCAAGTGAGATTCTCAATTATCTAGATCACTGAGGTGATAAGTGACTTGCCCAGGGTCATACAGACAGTAGATGTAGGAATAAGACTCAAACCTATGTCTTCATGGCTCCAAAGCCATCTTTCTATCCACAACTACATTATCTACCTCTCACACAGGAGAAAACCTGTTTTGGCTCAAACCTATCTATAGCCCATCAGAGAAAACTTGAAGTCTCTTGTTAAGTTGTAAATTTGTCTGCCATAATAAATGTGTCCTGAGTTATTTATTAATACAAACAAAAAGAGGACTGAGATTGTCCTATGCTAGAATCAGTGGCCTGTACAAACTCAGGTGAATTTCAGCAGCATGAACCAAATTCCTGCCATCATGTTCCCCAACTTTGTCACATTTAGAACCTGCCTTCATCTGAGAGTCAAAATGTTCACATACAAATACTTTTCTGGAACAAGTCAATTCACACACTCTATTCTCCATCCCACATGAAAGGTCAAGGGTACTGTACTTTTTAAAAATGTGTAATCGCTGAAATTTAATCTGGGACAGTCAAATTCAATTTATGCACAGAGGGTTCATTTTTACTAAAAATCTCCAAATGCTGGTTTTAAAATAACTAAAATTCTTTATCATTTGTAGCAAGCTCAGTAAAGGGGCTAGACACTACCAACATTTTTTTTTGGCAGCATTTCTGCCTTGTAATGAAAGTAACTTTCAAATATCAAGACCAAACTGCATATCACTTTTCAATGTGACAACTGGGATTGCTCCAGCTTGTATGAGGCCTGATTTCCTCACCTTCCCTGATTAGAAGTAACTTTTTTCCACAGCTCTGAGTTCTTTTTCTTTTGATGTCTTTCCTCTCCTTTTTCTCCTGGCAGGTCTCTTTGCTTTCCTTTTGCATCAGTCACTGATGAAGCAGATTCAATTTAATTCAACTAACATTTATTAAGTGTTCTGTGTCTCCTAACTACTAAGGATTCTCTTTATTTGCCAGACTTCTCTCCCCATCTCTTAACTAACCTTTTTTTGAAGCCTCTATCACCTATAGGAATGAATTTTTTGCTCTCTCTCTCTCTCTCTCTCTCTCTCTCTCTCTCTCTCTCTCTCTCTCACACACACACACACACAAACACACACACACACACACACACACACACACACACACACACACACTTTCTTTCTCACCACTCTAGTTTCTTCTTCCTCAGTCCCATCAGTTATATCTTCTGCCCATATCAACAAGTCTATATAAAATAATCACGTACTTGACATAATTTCACTTGTCTGCTAAGTACTAAATTGGCATGTTCTCCTGACTTTGGACCTGTAAGAAGAGGGACCAAGAAAGAGTAAGCTATATCAAAAATGATTGTTCTCTGACCAATCAGGCAATTGAAAATGGGAAATCAAAAATCAGTGATGATCAAAGGAACTTGGTTCTAGTTAACAAGCTATAAATCTTGCATATTTTTCTTCCTGGGTTTCCTACAGAGTTTACTTAACCTTTGATGTAAATTATGGATGGACAGATGGGTGAATGGACAAAGGGATATATGGCTAGATGAGCTAATGGATAAATAGTTACTCTTGTTAATTCCTATAATTTAAATAAAAACAGCAAAACTATCTTCTCTATTCTTTTCTGGAGTCTGTGCTATTCTTTTTCTAGCACATTTTGAAGCCACACATGCATTATGCAGCTCAGAAAGAAGTAGGGACACGTATATTTAATAGTAATACTTACCTTCCTTAAGTGGAAAAATGTTGAAACCACCTGCCAGGTTATACAATTCACATTTTTTATTATTTTAGTTTTACTATAATTCAAAGACTAGGTTTTTTGTTTTTTTAAACAATGGATATAATCACACATCTGAACATAAGAATTAGTTTTATGCAGTTCCATAGAAAACCAAAATCTTGAGGAACACTTTCAAAACAACTAGAGAAAAATAAACCATTCCTTATGTCAGTCTTGTTAGAGAGGGATTAAGAAACTGGCAATTATTTTGGCGACCTTAATTGTTGCTCTGCAGGAAAATATGTAATTAGAGCACGTTCCCAGGCCTGCACACCTGCAGCCCATCCTACAGTATAATGTCAGCTTTCAGTGCTTGCTGGTGCCAGGTTCTATCACAACTAGTCACAGTGATGCTCTGAGAACATTTCGGACTCATGTAATGTGGCTTCTGTGTATGAAAGAAGCAGGCATTTACCCTGCCATACAATGGAGTGCATTACTGCAACACTGGTTTCATTATTTTCTGACGCCTACCTTCAGGACTGCTCTGGTTTACTCAGTTTGAGGTTTTATTGTTACGGTATAATAGTCCTGTACATTTCTGAAATTCCCTTATTATTCAGCTTATTAATACAGTACTGACTTGATTATCAGGCTGCAGTTGTGAAGAAGAAGATTCAGTGTGTTAGCAAAGTCAGAAGCTGGGTAAATTCTTGGTATAATGAGAACAATTGTTTAACATGTGTATAGAAAGATGGGCTATAGTGGATCTCTATAGGCTCACATATTAGAATGCACTGTATAGAATGCATACTTGGGGAAAGATTCATTATGTATATTAAAAAGATGCTTTAGCCAGTTTGAAAGTGGGGGGACAAGTGGATATTCTTGTGACTCTCATTGCCTGATTTTTTTCCCCTCCTAGAGAAGCTTTTATTTAACAACAACAAAAAAAGAAGAAGAAAATGAAAAAGAAACAGAAAAAAATCCCCACAGGTTAGGAAAAAAAACTAGTTAAAATGGAGAAATATTATGTAAATGCCCTTTTTATAGCTAGATCCAGTAATCTGGCACACTGATAGTTAACAGACTTTCCCCCCCTAAGGGAGATACACTGTATTTTGCTATCTGACATGTTGTCATATATAAAGAAATCAATTGGTAATTAAATGATGCACCTTGTGAAGATGACAAAAGGCATTTGGTTGCGAAAAGAGAACTGGGTTTTGAGGGGTTTGTAATGAAGGCCTAATGACTATTCATAAGAGATTTTCAGTCCGTTGATCCACTTGACTGGAAAGTTCTGCCCTGGAGAGTTGGTGCTGTCAGTTTCTCTCACCTCAGAAAGCCGCCGCGATCGACGGTGTAGAGGATGAGCGAGAAATTATCTAGTTGTTGCTCCAGGCCTGTCTTGGGTCACATGCAGAAGGCACACATCTGGCTTCCTGTAGGTGCCACCTCAGGACATAAACTTTGACTAATTTTTAAAGTATAAATATGTAAGAGTGACACTGAATAAGTTACCTTTTATTCATATTTTCCTCTTATTCCAGAGCACATTGAAGTTATTTAGTGAAACAACCACTGGATTTACTGCTTTTCTTGTTTCAACTGCTACTATTGGTTAGTGTCATGCCAAGGTTCTAGTTGTTTTCACAAACTTCTCTTCCTACCCATTGATCATCTTTTCAATAATCAAACCCAAATCACTCCATAAGATAATCAACTGACTCTTCCATCAGAGTATTTCTCAAGTTCCTACAATGTAACAGCATGAATATGTAATAGGATATTATGTACTTGGTCTTAAGATTAAGTTTGTAGAGGTGATGAGTACCATCTTTTTTCTAACTGATTGTGTCAAAGTCATTCTCTGTGGAAAGATTAACCAACATTGGGAGGGACCTGTTATAGTAAGCTATACTACTCTTGTTCAGTACATACTAATTCCATCTTCTATGACCAAAAAACCAAATGGATATTTACGGTTTGGACCCTTTTTTAAGGGTAGGGAATAAGGCTTAAACAAGTCTTCTTTCCTTGTCTCAATTTTAGGAAATATGCCTAGAATCATAGAATATGATTCATCAAAAGTCGCTAAAATGGAAACGTGACTTTTAGAATTAAGGTATGGGTCATAGGATGATGGGATATAGACCTAAAAGAGATACTAGAAACCATCTAGTCCTTTCATTTTAAAGATGAGAAAACAGATTAAGAGAGTTTAATTGCTTTGCCCAAAGTTATACAATTCTAAGCAGAACTGACTTTAGAACTCAGATCTCTCAACTTCCCAATTTCTACTTTACCATTTGTTGTAGGCTGCCAATTATAGTTTCCATAAATAATATGGAATCCCTTCTATTTCTTATTCTTCCAGTTGGCAAAAATCAGATTAACAAAGAAAATGATCATTTAAAAGTGTGGTACAATGGAAAGGGAACTGGCTGTGGAATCAGGGATCCTGAGTTTAAATCCTTTAAATTTCACTTATTTGTACACAACTCACTTAATGTCTATAAGCCTCAGTTTCCTGATCTGTCACATAGTGGGAACTGGCCTAGATGGTTTCTAAGGATCCTTCCAGCTCTAAATCCCATGATCCTAGGCTGTTACCAAAGTAATTGTTTGCCCAGTAGAATCCTAGTCCAAAGGTAGCGGCCAATAATTTTTATACATGTTTGCCCTTGAAAAGTGAGCCTCCATGTTATCTTATCAAGTAGCTCACCTAATCAAAGGTAAACATATTTATCACCTCATTAAGGCTTGTTCTAAGGCCACTTGAAAACAATGTTTGGAGTGGGGGAAAAAAATCTGTCAAAATCATTGTTTGAAACATCTGCAACCTAGGACTGTTTGGGAAACTTCAGAGGTTTTAATCTGTCAATAAAAGAGCAGAAAATAGGCATATTTGAGAAATCTTCACTGGTGCTTCCTACTTCTATATTGTGGCTTACTAAGTTTTGCTGATGTCTTTGCCAGACCTGACAAGGTAGACCAAATGAATGGACAGATGCCAAAAAAACAATTATGTTTATTAATGTACATTGATTGCTTGTTTAGGTTATTAAGCAAATTAAAAAATACATTAGTATTTTAACCTTTTTATGGCTAGGCTAATGACTACTTGTAACAAAGTATTTAGTGAGAGAACATTCTATAATACCTTTAAGGCCCAGCTCTGCTATCAAATTAGTCAACTTTGATTTAAATTATTATATTATAGGAAAGCATGCTTTCCTTGCTAAATAGGATCATATGTTATATTTAAGTATATAGAGACACTGACTTTATTATTTAATTCTTGTTATATAGGCTATCCATCTAAATAGAAACAGAATCCTATATCCATTTAACTTTAATAGAAACAAATTACCAATCAGTCAAAAGATGTTTATTAACCACTTACAATGTGCCAATCACTGTGCAAAGAGCTAAAGGTTCTGAAAAAAGACAATATCAATCCCTTTCCTCAAGGAGCTTACATTCTAATGAATTATTCTAACAGTTTCATTAATTCTAACTATATATGTTTTGGTACAATTACAAATTCACAAACAAAACATAAACAAAAACCTCTCTTTAAGGAAAAATAGGTTAAGTGCTAAATTTCAAACCAGGAATCATATCTCTCCCCCAAAATGTACTATGAGAGGGTTGTCAATTGACAAATGAAAGGAAATGAACATCATTAATTTCATTTCTTTGTATGGTTTGAATAACTACCCTTTTTATTCTTTCTAGAAACTTTAATTTTTTCCAACTAATAGTCTTACCGCCTACATAAAATGTATTTTTTCTACTCTGTGACATGAACTTCAGCTCAATTGACTAACACATTTTCCCCTTTTTCCTCACCCCATTTCCTTTAAGTCACTGATTTGAAATACCATAATATTTACCAGTAATGGTATAAACACAATTAGCTTTTCTCTTATAACTTATTTGGTTTTACCTTTGAATATAAAACACAGAGATCCTCAGAAGGGCTTTTCTCCAAACTGTTCACCATGGAATTTGAATGCAACATTGGGCTTTTTATTCTGAAAACATAGGCAGAGAGTATTGATGTCAAATAATGTGTATGATTAAAAAAATCAATTCTAAATTCACAAAATTCCCATATTATGTTTTCATACTGCTCTTCCAGAAACTGTACCAACACAATACCCCTATAAACCTATCTGGGCCCTGCCAAGTCCTATTGGAACTAATGGGGCCTGACAGTTCTTCAGTTAAAAATTATACATGAGGGTCACTTTCCCTTAAATTATCTATTGTATGCCAGCTGTTCACAACTGCAATGGCTTCACTTTCCTTCCATTGCCAGAAATATGGAGCTTTTTCACAATGTCTCTGTGAATGGCCAAGTGGCACACCTCATCTTCTACCTTGATGGAAATCACCATTGGGGCAGAATTTTCTATTTGCATTATTTCTTTGATTCTGAAAAGTGTTTAGATTGCTCATTTTGCTCATTTCATGTCAAAGCCCTTGAGATACATCATAATTTCTGATTTGCTACACAACTTTATTCTATTTTTATGCTTCAGAATGACGCAGCTTTAAGTGCCCACGAGTGGCACTTCCGTGCTGTGAGCACTATCAGAGGCAACCTCAGACAGATAAAACTCCTTGTCCTTTTTTTTAGGGAAGGGGCAAAAGGGTCATCATCAAGGGCCTTTTCCCCCACCTCCAGTCTATTAAAACTATAACCAATAGAACCTTCAAGAAAGAAACAGAGAGGGAGGGAAAGAAAAAGAAAGAAAGAAAGAAAGAAAGAAAGAAAGAAAGAAAGAAAGAAAGAAAGAAAGAAAGAAAGAAAGAAAGAAAGAAAGAAAGAAAGAAAGAAAGAAAGAAAGAAAGAAAGAAAGAAAGAAAGAAAGAAAGGAAGGAAGGAAGGAAGGAAGGAAGGAAGGAAGGAAGGAAGGAAGGAAGGAAGGAAGGAAGGAAGGAAGGAAGGAAGGAAGGAAGGAAGGAAGGAAGGAAGGAAGGAAGGAAGGAAGGAAGGAAGGAAGGAAGGAAGGAAGGAAGGAAGGAAGGAAGGAAGGAAGGAAGGAAGGAAAGGACAAAATTCACCAGGGTCTTGTTTCAGAATCAAAGCTTTCTTCTCAAATGCTTCTCATTAGTGCACAGTGGTCATCTTTGGATCACAATTAGAAATCAGAGTTCATTTTGTTTTTGTTTTTAATTCAGAATGTCCCCAAAATGAAAATTTCTATGCAAGTCTTCCTAATGTGTCTTACCTTCCAGTACCTGGTATTTTAATAAATGTCCTTTTAGTGAATAGCATAACATGAAAATATTAAAGCTTTTTTAGAGTCCATCTTTTCTTCTATTGGTAAAAATAGATAAGATGCTAGAGGAAAGGGAAAGGGAGGGATTTTCTTTCATCAGAAGATGAGTATGGTGGTAATGGCCTTATGGGTGTCTAGTGACAACACTGCTTCTTTAGACCTTGATTTTGAGAATAAATGCAACAAACTGATGCCTTGTGCTTTCCAAAGATCTTAGCAATTAAGGAACACACAGTATACAACTAGTTGAAAAAAAATGTGATCCTACTCCATCTTGGTGGTTATCCTTCATTTATTTTAAACACAAAAACCTGTTGGATGATCCACAGACTACAGCAGCTGGGCAAGGTCATATTTTGGTGGTGGCTCCATGTTTCCCTCTTTCTTATTATAGGCTCTTTGGGGATCCGCGTGCATTAATATTCAACGGTTCTGTTTTCTTTCAGAAGGACTTGTAACAGTTTGCAATTGTTGCGGTACTGAGTGGGTGGATAGAAGCTCGGGCTGCAGCCTTGTCCAGTTGTAGATAGAATAAAACTGACAATGATGCAATGAGCTGGCATCTAGACAACTCTGTGGGATGAATGGGGCTGCTCTAGCAGTCCCTCCGGTGGTGGTAGGCCCTGTAATAGCTAGCGTAGGAAGGGTGGTGAAAATTGATATGCACTATTACTACATGTATAAAACTTAACACTGGGGCCATTGCACAGGTGGGGGGTTCCTGTTTATTGATTTTTATTACTTTGTTAGAACATACGGCTAATGCTTTTATACTCCAGGAGCTCTGGGAGTGCTCACCTTAGGTAATAAACCTTTTTGTACTTTGCAATAGCTCACAATTTACATGTGGCTCTACATTGTGCTGTGCAAAGATGTGTGTCGCTCTTCTAGATGCCTTTAGTAGTGCTATTAAAAGGAAAAGAAAATAAATATAACACATTGTGAATTTTAAAAAACCTGTCCATTCCTGCTATGAAAATGGTTTCATTCTAATTACTCATATTTCCAAGAAAATTAGTCACACAAACTTATGTTATGTGTTGTCTCAGAGGTTGAAAGCAAATTAGGTTTCCAATAAGACAGTACATCAAACAAAGTAGCACGTTCTTGATGCAGATGACTTTTTTTTTAGAATTATAGTTGGACATTTTTGGCAGACAGATTGTCTTTTGCTCTATCAAAATGACAGTTTCTTTTGTAACTGCTACATTCATAATTAGAAGGAGAGAAGCAATCTGCCCAATTTAATATACTAAAGAAGTTTAGTGTCTTGTGCTAGTAATTTCATTATTTTAAAATTTGAATTAATTGTCTTAAAATAATATAGTGAGAAGTTTAACTAGTAGGAGTAAGAAGTTAGGTCTCTTTTATTTTCCCTTTTGAAGTAATCAGTGTTCTTAGTAATGTCTTTAGACAAGATTAGAAATTTATTTATTTATTTTTATGCCAGGTGCCCTATTCTGAGATTCAGAGCAGGAATGTGAATATTCATCCTTGGAACAGAGCAGACTGAAGTTGTGGGGAAATCCCTGGGAACAAGGTCACTTTAAACAAAAAAGTTCTCCAAGTTTCCCATGCTGATGAGCCTGGCTGAGCTTAATTAAAGTCAATGGATGACCAAAAAAAAATGTTAAAAAGAAAAAATCCCCACCCCTTTTCAGTGCTCTTTTCTGGGCCTCCATTCACATTCCATACCTTAGCTCTCTTCAACTTTTAAACTCTTTAACATATTTAAAGCAATATTTCTTTTTAAAACCCCCAGAATTATGGATGTTTGTCGCATGGAATCCTTCCACCCGTCAGGGATGTGGCCTCACCCGCACTCACTACCACAGCAATAACAAAACTAGTATCGTGTTCAGGATGAAATCATCACAACAGATTGACCTTGATCTGAACATGACGTTTTGCTTTAGCAGCCCTCCTCTATGTAAGCCTTTGCCGGGCTGAATGTTTCCTGTTGGCTCAAAGAATAACCTTTCTTCATATTTTCTTCAGGCTTCCTGTTCTGGGGTACCCAAACTGGTGCCCTGGGAGCAGCCTGGGGGTCCGAGCTCGCGGTGTAGAACCCAAAGCTCAGGCAGCGAAATCTCGCGAGCATCTAGGATCTCTTTGCCTCCATTTCCCAGCAAAGGCACATTAAAAAAGAAAAAAAAAAAAGCATTGTAAAGCTTTTCCCCTGCAAAGCTCTTTCGTCCAAATCATTTCATTTGACCCTCAGCCATAGTAATGCGAGATAAGTCGGATTCCCTTTGCCAGTGTTTTACCTCACTCTCCTAAAAGGCACACAGGGGCTGAGCTCAGAGACTTTCGTCGCCGACATCACAACCTGACCTGGGATGGTCAGATTAGGAGATGCTGAAAAGAGTTGCTGCTCTTGTCTCTCCTTCTTAACAAGCAACAACGACATTATATACCTTTTTGTAAGCTCGTAAGCTCGCTGGAGGTTTAAAGAAATCTACTTAGAAAACTTTTACTCTCCAGTAAAGCTTTGGCAGGAAGAGCTTCAAGCAAGGTCCCCATTTTCTCTTACAAGTGTGATATTACACATCCTTGAGAGAGAAAGCCAATTTCCCCTGTGGCAGTACCAAAACCCAAAAGACACCACGAGGATCGGACCGTGATGGTCATTTTTTGTACTAACTCTTACACAAATCATCTTCTCCAACGGCTTACTACTATAAGCCAACACTGAGTGCTTTACAATTATTGTCTTATTCAAAGCTCACAGCTCTTCAGAGTAGTAGTGCTATTATTCTCTATTTTACAGATAAGGAAACTGAGGCAGAGAGATTTTTGAAGCGGCTTGCCCCAAGGTTAGGCTGCTAGTAATATAGTATAAAAGTACTATAAAATAGTAATCCTCTTGAGGGAGGATTTGAACCAAGGTCAGTCTTCTTGACTCCAGGACCGTTGCTCTATCTGCTATACCACCTAGCTTTAATAATTTCATGTCTTCTCCTTATAGTTCAGACTAAATAATGATTTGGTACTTTCCTTTTTCACTGCTCTTAACCTGTTAGTTATATGCTGAAGGATATTCACATTTCTATGACCCCAGAAGTCAGTCATGGAAATGCATTAATACATCTTCCTCAACAATACCTAGCATCTGCCTAGTCTTGAGCATATATATATATATATATATATATATATATATATATATATATATATATATATAAAAACCAGTCCTGAGTTAGACTAATGGGCAATATACTACCATTTATTGACCTTAATTTTTGAAACATTCTTAATATAAACATCGGGAAAGCAGTCTTTGTTGTCAACCAAACATTGATATAAATAACTATCTGGTCAACACTGTGCAAAATACATTGCAGGATTTCCCTTCTAAATTAAATGCATCCGAGATTGGTCCTTTTATCACTTCTTTCTTCTTGGTCTTAGAATTTTGAAGTCTTCTCCCTTTGTCTCAGAAAGGGAAACTGCTGAAAGCATTTCCACCTGGATGTTTAAATTATTTAAGTTGCAGGAACCAGACCTTTTCCCTCCTGAGTAGTTGTGGGTTTTAAAGGCTAAAATTGCTTCATCATGCCAAAGTGAAAGTATGCATAAATTATTTAGTTAAACCTGAGAAAATACAGACTTTTCCCAGTGATCTTTCAAGGGCTGCCTACTTAAATTTCAGAAGAATGGGCAGAGGTTCTTTCCTCCCCCCCTCCCCACCCCTTTGCTTTCTCTAGGAAAATGTTTTAAGTATCTGTTCAATCTTCTGCTGGATAAAATGTGAGTAAAACTCTAAGAAAGTACCTTTTTAAAGGTACAAACTTCATTACCCAGTAAATGTAAACCATGTGAAAAGGTGAATGCTCTCATGACTCAAGACAATATTTTTCAAGCTGGCAAAAATTGCCATGTAACTCAGTATACATTCTTAGGAAAATCAGATCTTCCTAGGCTTCCTTCTTCTTTTTGCTTCAGTAAAGATTTGAGTCAATATTTCCAGTTTGATCTTTGCTCATATTTATAACTGAGCTATAGAAACACAAAGTAGGATCGAGAAGGAGATAAAGGAAAAAGGATTCACTTAGCACCTACTGCATGCCAAGCACTATGCCAAGTGCTTTATAAATATCTCATTTGATCAAAAATTGTATATTTTTATATGTTATTAAAAATTTAGTTCAGATACCTTATTAACTTGGGTTTTGTTTGTTTGAACTCTAAGAAATAAAGAAGGGTACCCGACAAGGTTTGCATTGCATGTATATTTGTAAAGGAAAAGTGGGAGGAAGCACAATATGGCCCATGGTAAAAAGAATGGGTGGGTCAAATTTTAGTTGCTATAATATAACAGGTGAATAAATCAACTAAGATAATATATACCTGGATCCTCTATTGTTCTCACATGTATACACTCTTGACTCTATCATGACTAAACATAGGATCCTTTTTAGAATGTGACAATATTTTAAAATAATTATTGTTCTCAAAATTCCAAAAGGGAAAATCAGTAGTTAGTTTTATCATTTGTAAAATGGAAATAATAATTATACTACTATGATATTGTAATTACAAATAAAATTACCTGTAAATCTTAACATATTAGAGAAATATAAATTATTATTTGTGTCAGAAAATATAGCAAGCCCATAGACAAATGTAAAGAACATGAATTTAGATCACATAGTCTTTTGCATTTTGTAGGATCTATTTGTGCTTTATGCTGGCAGTATGCATGGTAGATAAGGTGTTGACTTTAAAGAGAGAAAAATCTGTGTTCAGATCAGGTCTCAGACACTGAATGATTGGATAATCCACTGTATCTCTTGGTGTTATTTTCCTCCTCTGTAAAAATGGAGATGATAATAGAATTTACTTTATAGGATTATTCCAAGGATCAAATAATACATGTAAAATGCTTTGAAAACCTTGAAGTACCAAATACCTTTTAGATATTATTATTATTACTTATAACTAGTAGGAACCTTCATGACCATCTAGTACTAATGCCTCACTTTGAAGATGAGAAAACTGAGGCCAAGAGAGCTTAAATAACTTATTCATTGTCATATGGGGTAATAATTGCCAAAGATATGTTTTGAACTCAAGTCCTCTGACTCAAGATCTAATAATCTTTCCATTGTATGACACAACCTTTGGAATATTGTCTTTAGCTGTGGGATCAGGGACAAATTATCCAATTTTGAGGGGCCTTAAGTAAATCCAAAAGACTTATCAAAATCATTGTTGATGGTAGGAATTTCACTTAGTAAGGAAATCAGACATCCTTTGTATACTTGTGCTTTAATGTAAAATTAGTTGGAGAATGATGATAGTTTGGTGAAGTGTTAATATGCAGCTATTATGGGTTATAACCAAAAGGGCATGTTGGTAAATGTTTAACAACCAGTTCTCTGAAAAGACATGACATACTTTTGAGCTTAATCTGAATTACTAACGTTTTCTCCATTACTTTCTTAAGTCTGGACAATCAACAAAACAATCAATCAAACACTGCTTGTAACATTTGCTGATTTCCAAGGTGTCATGGCTCATACTAAAAGTTTAACAAACAGCTCTCATTTGCCCATTCGGTGCCCATTCAAGCTGGCTCCAGTTCACCCTTGGTTGTAGCTACCCATAGAAAAGCCATAGGAATGGGAAAACTATGACAGATGGCATTTAATGAGTGCTGTAAGTTTTTCAAAGTTCTTTTACATACTTAATTTCACTTGGCCTTCAAGTCAGTTCTGTGAAGTCAGCACTTAGAGATATTACCCAAATTTTACAAAGAGAAATTAGGTGAATTGTCAGAGATAGGATCTGAACTCAGTTCTCTCCTAACTTCAATAACTGATTCAACTGCACCCTATTGCATCTCCATTTACAAGGATATTCCAACAATCTTTTTGCTTTCAGGTGAAATCAAGCTAATAGAAAATAGAGTTCCCACCCTCCATTGCAAAGGTAGGGGATTATGGGTGTAGGGAATACTGCATATGCTGAACTATTAGTGATAGTTGAAGTGTTTCCACTTTTGTAAAACTTATTTTTTTCTCTGTTACAAAGGATGGTTCACTGGGTAGGAGAGGAGGATGGATATATTCTAAGCTGAATGTGATATATAAAAATACAAAAACTGTCTGTAAAAACAAGATAATTTTTAAAAGAAGAAAAAAATAAGTTCATAAGAGATAATCAGTGGCATTGTTTGTAAAAACTATATGGGAAAGAATTTCCAACATTCCCTTCAGAAATTCCAATGGATGTGAAGCATTTGCCATTGTCAAAAGATTCTTCCTTATGCCTAACTTGTATTCTTCTCACCTCCTTAGTTTAGGACCAGTTGTCCCATTCTTTCTCTAGTGCTTTTCTGGACCTAATTAAATAAGATAATAGAATTTGAAAATAGAAGGAGTTTTAATTCCATCTTTCTGTAGATGAAGAGAGTAAGTCTAGGCAGACTTAAGTGACTTGCCTCTGGTCATACAAGCTGTCAATGGCAGAGTTAGGATCGAAATCCCCAATTCCATGTCATTTCCATTCTATCATGCTGCCCACTGAGTTTGGAGTGGAGTACTATTTTACTCTGTAGTTTCTTTAAAGGGGAAATGAAGGACTATATTTTTATATAAAAATACAAAAAGCCTTTTTTTCCTTAATGAATATTATTCATGCTTAGGTACACTGATATATATATCTATATATCTATATATCTATATATATATATATAGATATATAGATATATATCAGGATAATTTTGATATGGATTTAACAAAGAAGTAAACAGGTCACATATCATTACTTCTTTGTTAAATCCATATCAAAATTATCCTATACCCAAGAAAAGGACCAGGGCTATAAAGTCAATCACTGGAAATATAAATATTGAAATGCTTGTCAGAGAAGGTCAGGACCTCTTCTTTCAGTTATTTTGTATAAGTTCCTACTGTGAAAGACAGCCTTACCTGCCATAGTGCTTCCTTGAGGAAAGATAGAAATCATAAAATTAGAGAATATCAGAGCTGGAGGAGGCTCAGTAGATACTGAGTCCAAATGAAACTAAAAGAAGAATCTTTACTACAACCCACCCAAGAAAGTATCATCACTGCCTTTGCTTAGAATACCCCATGAAGCAGCCCACAATATTTTTGGACAATAATAATTGTTGGGAATTTTCCCCTTATGTGAAGCCTTAATCGAAGCTCTGAAATCTCTCAGATTCTAGTCTTGACAGTTAGAACCAAGCATAATATGTCCAATCAATCTCCCACAGGACATCTCTTCAAGGAATTGAAGACACGATCTGACTGAATCTTCTCTTCTCCATTCTAAACTTCCCCAGTTCCTTTAACTGATTATATGTCATGGATTCCAGGCCTTTCATCATTCTGACTTAATAGTGGCAACTGTGAGATCTAGGAAGAGATCAGGATAAACAAAGAAGGATAGATTTAAAGATGAAAGGGTGCTTAGAAGCTAGCTAGTAAAACCTTCTGAATTTACAAATGAGGAAATTAAAATCCAGAGATGTAAAGTGACTTGCCTAAGATCACACAGATAAGTAGCAGAGCCAAAATTCTAATCTAAGATCTCTGATTGCAAATCCAGGGCTTTTGCCAGTATACTCTGCTACCTCCTAGCCCCAGAGTCAACATGACTCTTCTTTAACTCCTAGGAGCAGAGTCCTTCAGCAGGTCTAAGATGAGAAGTTGATCACCAAGGTAGGGCTATCAAACACTTAACAGAAGGCTTTATTATTATATGATTGTGAAATTTGTTTATTGTGTGCTCTTAAAACAGGGTCTGAAGTCAGGAAGACTTGAGTTCAAACCTGGTCTCTGATATTAACTAGCTGTGTGACCCTGGGCAAATCACTTACCCCTGTTAGCCTCAGTTTACTCATCTATAAAACAAGCTGGAGAAAGAAATGGCAAACCACTCCAGTAGTTTCCCAAGAAAGTCCCAAATGGGGTCATGGAGAGTTGGATACAACAGAACAAAAATACTCATTAAACCAATTTTTTAAAAAAAGAAATAATCATTGTCCAAAGGATTCTCAACAAAGAGAAATCACCCAAGAATTTTGTGGAAGGGCTAAAAAACAATACTATTTAAAACAAACAAACAATCAAAACCTCTTATTTGTATTGGTTCCATGACAGAAGAATGCTAAGGGATAGGCAATAGAAGTTGAGTGATTTGCTCAGGGTCACACAGCTAGGAAGTATCTGAGACCTGATTTGAACTCAGGACCTCTCAGCCTCCCAGAGGCACGACTCTCTATCCACTAAGTCACCTAGCTGCCCCCTAAGCAATGCTATTTTGAATTAAAAGACCAAAACAATCATTGTGACTCCTAGGGAATCTGTTGGTCCTAAGTTTATTAACATATCAACATCTCTCACATCTATCTCCTCTGAAGTTGTATAGTATTCACCCTAGTCCAAAAGCACATCACCTCTTTCCTGATCCATTTCAATAGCTTCCTCACTGGTCTTCCTACATCCAATTCATCCTCTAATAGAACTACCAAATCACTAAAGCACAGGGCTGACCATATCATTCTTGCTCAAGAAGCTCCTGTGGTTCCCTACTGCTTTCAGGATAAAGTACAAACTTCTCTGGTTGACATTTAAATTTCTTCACAGCCTAACTTTCTAGGCTGATACATTACTCTTAATCATTCACTATACTCTAGCCAAGCTGGCCTCATTACTATTAGCTATAACCTCTCTCTCCTCACTTCTGTCTCTTGGAATAACAGTTGTTTGTGCTGCTCATCCTTCCAAAATGACTGAATGTTTATATTTCATTTAAATGTATTTGTTTCTTACATTAAAATATCTAGTTGGCTCCCTCCCTTCTTTCCATTAAAGAAAGTATCATTTGACAGAAAAAGTTATATGTATAATATGAAGATAAGTCTTTTATTTTATATTTATTTTTTTATTTTATTATATTTTATTTCTATTTATCAGATAATATTTCTGTTGCTTTGTATAATGTGCTCTCGGTTCTGCTTATTTCACTCTTCAGAATTTCATGTAGGTCTTTCCCTTTTGTTTTTTCTAAAATTAACCTACTAGTCATTTCTAAATCAATTCTGTAAGAGGAAGTATGGTGAAGGTCTAGAGAGGCATAGTCTTGGAGCTGATTTAAATTCCTCCTGAGAGATACTGGCTATGGGACTTTAGGAAAGTAACTTCACATCTCAATGCCTTAGGCATTACTCTGAGACTCTATGTTGGCCAGAAGATGCCATCCCACCTTGGTGGAAGCAGCTTCCACTCACAAGAGTATCAATAGAATGGATGCTCATTAAGGACAGGATGAGCTTCCCTTGTGTCTTTACTCTGAGCTTCTAGCATAGTTCCTGATGTATAGGGACTAGGGACTGGAAAAAAAAGAGCCTGTGATTTCACTACCATAAGGAACTTCCAGATGAAGAAAGTCCTTCAATCAAAATAGGATGGCACTTTGTCTGCAACTTATAGTTTTAAAAAAGTTGCCTAGAAGGGTAGCTAGGTGGCTCAGTGGATAGAGAGTCAGACCTGGAGATGGGAAGTCTTGGGTTCGAATTTGGATTCTGACACTCCCCAACGTGTGATTCTAGGCAAGTTACTTAACCCCAATTGCTTAAGCCCTTCCCACTCTTCTGCCTTATAATGGAAGGTAATGGTTTCCGAAGAAGAAGAAAAAAATACCTAGAGCACTGAGATTAAGTGACTTGAACAGGGTTGCAAAGTTTGTGTCAGAAGGAAACTTTAACACCCCGGGTTTTGCTAGATCTGAAACCAGCCCTCGATCCACTATGGAACACCACCCCTCACCAGGCATTTAATAGATGATTAATATGTGCTGATTGATTGATTACATTCATCTAAGAACCTACTATATAGAAAGTGAGAGACAGTCTTGCTTCATAGGTAAAGGGTGGGCTCCTCAAAAACCTGTGCTCTCTGATACATACTGGCTATATGACTCTGTGCCAGTTAGTGTCCTAAACCATTTTCTAGGGATTTAAACTATAGAAGAGTTGCTAATCTGCATTGTGAGAGGGAATTTCCTCACTTGGAATTCAATACAGCAATGAAACCAAATCAAATTTTCAAAAATGTGTTCAATTCTATTCTAGTCATTGGAGGAGAAACAAAGATAAATGAAACACTGCCCTCAGAAAGTTGGGGAAGTAAATGAAGAAGGAAATGGCCAACCACTATAGTATCTTTGCCAAGAAAACCCTAAATGGGGTCATGAAGAATCAGACATAACTGAAAAGTGACTGAACTGAAGGGAAGTGAGAGATGTGTACATATTGCTATTATATAAAATACAACCTGAGCATTAAAGAAAGATTTATAGTTCTTTGTGAGTTCTGAAGAAAGGGAAGCTTTTTAGGAAAAAGGCTGGGTCTGAAAGGATACGTAGAGAAACAACATGGATATAGGCCAAGACTGGAAAATATTCAGTGTTTATGGTAGGGAGTGACACCTTAGCCAATGACACTTTACCCCAAAAGAAAAATCTGCCAACAATCTCAATGGTTCCAAATGTATAATTAATATTTGCAAACAAAAATATATGTTATACTGAGGTATTTATCATTCCCACCCAATGGGGTCATTATGAAGTCAAGGGTAGAAATAATTAGGGCTAATAAAGGAAAAGACTGGCTTTCACGCTCACCTTACACCCACTGCTGACAGTTGTTAATGGTGGAAAAGGAAAAAGACAAAGTTTGTGAATAAAGGACTCTTAGGAACTTTAAAAAAACTTAAATATTCACAGACCAATCACACACCAGTTTATGATGGAAGCTGTTACAACCACTCATATCAGCTCTACTATGCTTGAATCTCACATGGTGTTTTCCTTTCTTTTCCACTACTACACGAGAAAGGAAATGCCTAGGCAAATAAACTCTATTAAAATAGCTTTACAGTTGTGACACAGTTTGACAAAAGCAAAGGAAATTCAGAGTCACTATTCACACTCTATCCTCAGCTGATTCCAGGGGAGGAGAAAAAAAGCTCTTCAAAAAAATCACCCAGAACAGAACACATTGGAGATGGAGTCAACCCTAAGTGGCAAGCTCATTACTTGTAATGATTTGCACAGTAATCTGAATGTGATAGCTCTCCTTCTCCAATATGATCAGATTGATATGGAATTACCGTAAAAGAGGTATAGCAACATTAAGGAGTTTGGCTGGAGTACCATTTTCAAATACAGCCCTCTCTTATTTTACACACTTTCTAACAAATTGAAGGATCCCTTAAATTAAGCTTACTCTGTCTTGGATTTCTTGGGTGACCAAAACCTTACCGGAGCCTTATGTTAAATAACAACAACAACATACCTTTTACAAAAATGAAGTTTAGTGGAAATATGAGGGGTTTCTCTCTTCATTGACTTCATACATACTCTTATCAAAAGAGTGTTCATTTCAATTCAATTCAATTCAATGGACATTTACCAAGCCTTTACTATATTGTATATGTAGCACTAGACAAGATGGGACAAGAAGTGGTGGGGAGAGGAAGAGAAGAGATAAAAGGTTTAGACAAGAGAGGGTCCCATCATGGTGGAACCTACATTCCAAGAGTGTTGAGCACCCATGTAGCATGGCATAGAGGAGAGGGATTTGACCTTGACGTCAGAAAAATTTGAATTCTGTCTCAGATACTAGCTATGGTTCTAGGCAAGTCATCTAGGGTGTCAGTTTTCTCATCTGTAAAATGAAGAAAATAATAACATTTGCTTCATAGTTTGACCTTGAAGACATGATGTAGGTAAAGAATTATACCGTATAAATGCGAGTTGTTGTTATTAAGTATTCTTATACACGTATACAAGGTAAGTGTAAGGCCAGATGTTAGGTGATTTCTGGAAGAGAAAAGGTCATTATTGGGCAGAGGGCCTGACCAGGGAAGGTTTCCTGGATGACATAGCATTTGAATTATACTTTCAAAGAATGGGTAGAAATTCATCTGATGTGAAGAGGGGGAGGACATTCCAGAAATAGAGAACAACAGTATCAGCAAAGGCATGAGAAAGCAGAAAGTGCTAGGAATGTTCAAAAGGCAGCATAAGGTTGAGACATAGAGTAGGTAGAGGGGAATAATTTGAGAGAAGACTGGAAAGGTATTATGGCACCAGGTTATGGCCTTGAATGCCAGGCTAAAAAAAACTTGAATTTTACTTGATAACTAGAGAAACATTTATTTGTAAGCATAAGAGGAGGCCAAACCAATGTATGGCAAGAATTAGTGAGCAGGTATACAAAGCAACCATTGGAGTTTGGAGAGATCACACAGGAACACATGAACATTTTTACCATAATAAGAAAGGAGTTATAAGATCTTATGTTGGGGTGGAAACACTGAGGACAGAGAAAAAGAGGATGAATTTTAGCTATGTTTCAGGAATTGATTCAAGAGGCTTCAGTAGCTGATTGGCTGTGAGAAGAGAGAGAGGTCACTGTCAAAAATAACTCCAAGATGTCAAACAAGAGAGTCTGAGAAAGAATAGTAATGTCACTGTCTGAAGAAAAGCCAAGAGGAGAGTAGTTTTAAATTTTTAAAAATAATGTATCTCCTTTGTAATATGTTGAATATGATATACTGCTGCAGTTTGATAGGGACTAGACCTATGATTTCATTTGCTGTAAAGAAGTCTCAGGTAAGGATGTTTCTGCTACAAATACAAGTCGCCACCTTCACTACAATTTAGAGAATGGCTTAGGACACTTGAGTTGTTGAGTGAATTGTCTGGGGATGGGGCTTGGGGGGGGGGTATCCCCAATCCAGGGCATGGTAGGAACTGGATTTGAACCCACATCTTCTTGGATTTAAGTGAAGTTCTCTGTCCACTACACCACACTTCCTCTTAATATGAATATAGAAACTGCAGTGGCCAAGCTCCCAGATTCACTACTGACTGCCATGTGAATTATAAATCTTGCAAACAGGGGTGATACATCACTTTTTATTAAACTTATAACATGACTGCTACACAAATAGTGTTTGCATGGAAGGTTATACATTTAATTCTCTCCCAGGAAATATTTTTTAAAGAATATGAATTACATTTTGAAAGCTTCCCTCTCCATAAAGTTCATCAATTTTTCCCCCCTCAGTTTTGGCATTTTAATTGAGGCTTCCAAACTGCGTATCCTTCCTCAAAGTATCAAAGTGCAAATATC
>NC_077230.1:145040106-145057606 GCF_027887165.1 Monodelphis domestica | reverse complement strand
TTTGTCCTAGAGTGACACCATCTGAAGATATTGATTGCTTTATAAAATGACATTTTATATTATATAATCAAAATTATCAATTTGAATTACATGAATATATATATATGCTCTGCTCAATGATATGCTAACATCTTAAATTATGTTAGATATGACCCCTACTCTGACAAAGACTGCTTTGACCTTAAGCAAATCATTTCTCCCTTTGAGTGTCCTCATCTGTGAAGATGATGAATTTGCCTCCATGGTCACTGTTTGCTGAAGGACATGATCACATGAGTGATCAAAAACAAGGTCAGTTCTCAATTAAAACAATCACCAATTCTGTATTGAGGCTCTTTCAACCCTTGTGTTGATCATGAAAAGGAACACACAAAGCTTCCAGAACCAACCTTTTCTGGTTTTAGATCTATCACAGTCTTAATGCTAGCCACCATCTCTACTTTGATCCAGTTATCCAAGCTTACATTTCTAAAATACTTAAAAATTCACAGAGCACTTTACATTATCTCACTTGCTCCTCACAACAACCCCTCATCATTGCCATTTTACAGAATTTAGACCCAGACAGTTGGAGTAACATACCCAAGATCAGGCAAGTAATTAGGTGCAGACCCAAAATTTGAAACCACTCCCTTTGACAAATATTGTGCTATGAAACAAAAAAGAAGTAAACCAAGGATTTTGATTTTTTTTTTAAATCTAACTATTTCAATTCATCTATTTATATGTTTGTTTATTGCTCTTTGGTTGGTTTATTACATTGCATCTTATTTTTTTCCTGCATAAACCTAATAAGCAAGTAGTAAAAAGCTAATGATAAAAAATTGGAATTTTTTCCCTCTGAAGACATTCTTATATTCAAATTCTTCTCTGATTCCTGAACTCTCCACTTCTCTTGAAGTTTCTTCCACCTTCACAGTAGTATACAGAGGTATATTCTCAGGTTGTTCCCCACATCAGTTATTGATGCTTGGCAAGCTGGCTACAGCAGGGTATACCAGCTGAAAGCAATACTACTTTGAAACCCCACTTTCAAGGACTTACACAACTCAGCTGATCTCTCTTCCTGGTGCTGATTAACTTTTCTTCTCCATGATTTTCAAGGTATGAACTCTCATTTGTTTAAAAAATTCCTCCATAGCCTGTCTTTAAAAGCACTTAAATACTATATAACCAGCACACACAAGTAGGATAATTAGGAATAATGGTCTATTTTAGCGGAAACAAAGTCTCATCCTTTGCTTCTGAGTTATATTTTTTCACCTGATCATATGGTGCACACCTGTGGCTTGTTGGCATTACCATTGGTTGCAATTTGGGAGATTTCCAAGTTCAAAATGAAGGCCTTATCATCCATACTAAACTCTATGAATACTATTGAGTATTTCATGCAGGAATTGAGGAAAGTATGTGGTCTAAATTTTTCATCTGTTCCTTAAATATCTTCCCCCCCATTGACCTCCTCTAATTTCTACATGACTTTATGCCCTCCAGAAATTATACCAGCAAAATATAGTCTTTTTTCCCTTTTGAATATGTTCAATATGAATGTCAACAGACACAAAATCTTTCTACGAAGAAAGTATGAATATGCCTTATAGGCAACGTTTTCAAGAAAAGTTCTTCAACTTCAGAGGCTTACATTTCACATTTGAATTTAGGATTGTAGACTCTGAGCAGGAAGGGATCTTGGAGTTCATCTAGTCCAACTTCATTTTGTTGATAAAGAAACTGAGTCCCAAAGTCAAACAATTACTAAGTAAGGAGAGCCAGGATTTGAAGAAGTCTTTTAATTCCAAATCCAGTCAAAGTTCTTTTCCCTATACATGTCTGTTACCCTGCCTCAAGGCAGCTAGGTGGTATGGATAGAGCACTGGACCTGGGATCAGGAAGACCTGAGTTCAAATTTGGCCTCAAATACATACTGTAGGACCCTGGGCAAGTCACTTTGCCTTTATCTATTTCCATTTCCTCAACTATAAAATAAGGATAATTACCTCTACCTCCCAGAATTGTTTTGATGATTAAGTGAAATAGTACTTGTAAAGCACTAAGTGTAGTGCCCGGCATAATGTAGGCTCTTAATAAATGTCTGTTTCTATCTTCCATTTTTCTCCAACTTCCATCAAATGCTCTCTTCAGCCCCCTTTCTAAAACCCAGGCTGTACAAACAAAGAATGAAAACTGTCTAAAAAAATAATTTTAGTTCTAAAAAATAATTATAGTAGACTATCACAAAGGTTTTTTTTCAAAAAGCATGCATAATTATGACTATTGGGTAAATTTTTATCTGAGTAATGTTATATTTTCCCCCAAACTCCTTGAGGGCAGGAACTGTGATATTTTTCATCTTTGTATCTCGAATTGTTTTGCAGACCGTAGATCATGTTTTGTATTCTATAGAATGTGTTGAATTGCATTGCATTCACAGGGTTCCCCTTGCAGTTGGTCATCAACCATCTACACCTGTACTTAATGTACAGATCACTTCTATTTTTTTACTTTGTCTTCCAAGAAGGCCAAATAGGCAGACTAAAGATTCCCTCAGTCCCCAAATTAAGGGCCACTCAAGTGAAATGTAACCCAGCAAGTTCAAGTAGTCAGGTGAATTTGTTCGGGGCTCACAATCTTATAAGTACAGTTGCATTAACCTTTAATGAAAAATATAACTATGCATATAAGAAGGGAGAAGGAACTAAAGAGAGGTGTGAGAAATTGCATTCACTTTTATTCCAATGCATACTAAGGAGAATGAGAAGCAGCCTGGTTTAGGGGATAAAATAATGAACTTGGAGTCCAAAAAATCTGGGTTCAATTCTTGCTTCCAGCACTTAAATAGCTGTGTGACCACTAGCTTCTCTGAGCCAAGGCAGCTAAGTCTTCAAGTTATGGGTAGTTTCTGATCTGCCTTAGTAGAGGGAATTGCCACTAAAGAAATTGTAGACCTTTTGGTTATGGAGAAAAATAAACATAGGCAGACAGTTTGCAACCAAGGAAATGGAACTAGTTATCAGAAGTTAAGGGTATGAACTATGTCTAAAATCAGAATCCAAGATTCAAAGAAATGACAAACAGCATTATATATCTCCACATTAGAAACAGAACACTTTATTCAGGCTCTCTATTTACCTAGCCTTAACTAAAACTCGAAGGGAAAGCTAGTGAGAATCAGGCATGAAAAAGTTTCTGGAAACTTTACTTTGAAGAAGATTGTAACGCCTTGTATTTTCCATGGGCACCAATAAATTTGATCCAAATAGAACTTTAAAATATTTATTAAGAACCTTTAAGCCAGCGAGTGTGCTAAGTACTGTATTGCATACAGAAAATTTAAATGAATCAATTAATTAAGAAACTGCCTAAGTGCAGGTAAGTCTCTCTCACTGAGAGTCCAGCATCCATTGAGAATATTATATACAGGACCATAGAAAACTTTGGCTAACACATTATGGCTTATCATTCTGCTGCACCTGGAATATGAATTTTAGCATAACAGGATAACTTATAAAGTCACCCAAGCATTTCACTTCTTGACTATCTTTGGAATATGGCAGAGCTACAATTACTTTAAAGTGAGAATTATAAACTCAATTAATGTGTGCATATGTGTATGTGTGTATAGTGACTTGTGACCAACCATATAAATTTGTATTGGGAGTTTTTAAAGAAAAAAAGTAACTCAGTAAATAAATTAACATGTGCAATACACTGTTCTAGGTGCTGAGAATAAAAAGATATAATCCTTTTTTCTCAAGAAGTTTATAATCTTAAAGGGGCAAGGGCAAGTACAGCATTACTAAAATACTAGGGAAATTGAGATAAGTGCAAAGAAGAGATCCAGGCAAAATGCTATGAGAAATTTGAGGAGAGAGACATCACTTTCATCAGGGAAGGGGAGGGGAGGGTGTTTTCTAAAAAGGCCTCACTAGGGATGTAACATCTGAGTTAAGCCTTTAAGGAAGGAAGGAACATTAGAAGATAGAAATTTGGCAGGATTTGGGGAGGGGAATCCTATTCCATGAATGATAGAATAATCTGAGTAAAAGCATAAAATTCCTGATGATCACTGAATACGTGGGATGTGCGTGCATGCGTGTGTGTGTGTGTGTGTGTGTGTGTGTGTGTGTGTAAAGTTGACATGTGTAAAAGCTAATCAGAGGAGTAAAGACATAGATTTCTGCCCCCCCAACTATAATTGATGCTGTATTCCCTACAAAGTGAAAGAATGTTTAGCTGTGTCCCTCTGGATTTATGATTAACCCCCAAATATGAAATTCTAAGTACCTGAAAACAATGAATATCACTTGAGTGAAATAGCAGTGTCTGTAGATTGAAAAAAAAACATTTGAAGTGGTTTTTCATTTCTTTACTCTCAGGCCTTTCTCAAAAATTTTTTTCATAAAGAAAATTGTGCTTATTTTGTAGGATTTTGAAGCTAAAGATCTGCATTTTAGCAGTAGATACATGTAAATCTCTATATAATATTGATCTCTTTATGAAAAAAAGGAAAGTTTCTCTCAATTTGGGAGGCTTTAAAATATCATAGCTTCCCCCAGAAGCCTGGTGTGACAAGTTTAATCCCCAAACAAAATAATGGATGAGTTTTAAATCCAAGAAAAAATAGGGTCCAATGCAGTGACTATCTGAGAAAGAAACCAATGAAATGACAAATTAATCATAGTAATCAGATCCTGCACCCCACCCACCCACCCCAGTTGGGAAAGAAGTCCCATAAACCCAGGATTAAATAAAATGGGCTGTGAATCAGGTATAGAACTTTAGCTTCCCTGGTTCTTTTTAAATTCTGATTTCCAGAATTTCATTCGTTACCTTAATCAAAGTGTTCGTTTTTTAAAATTTGTTTTTGTTTTTTTTTCCTGGGGCAAAGAAGAGGAGAGTAACAAGCAAAAGGTACCATCTGAGTGTCTTCTACATGAGCAGGGAGCTTCCTTTTAGATTAATGTATATCCTTATCAGCTTAACTAAGCAGGTAAGGTGTTCATTAGCTAGGCTGGGTAAAAAAAAATAAAAAATAAAAAAAAAGATGAGGGGGGAGAAGAGAGAATGAATGTAGAAGAGTGAGAAGAACAAACAAGTCAAAGCATTTGTTCATGCTGCAATCTACACATCAATTATCCTGCTGTGCTAATTACCACCTTTCCATACCCCAGGTACCTAAGCATTCACACTTACTCACTCTTTCATGCCTCTGATCAAAAAAAAAAAGAAAGAAAGAAAGAAATGATAGAAGAGGAGGGATGATGAACCCAGAGGTGAAATACATTCTTAGATGAGAATTTCCTTTACATATGAAAGTATAAATAAAGGGTCTTCACAGTTTTGCCATTGTTGTTTTAGAAAATTAAACATTTACAAATATTTCAATTGCAAAATATTAGACTCATGTTTCCAGGAGTTCCTCTGTCTAGTTGGCATTGTTTTTGATACTTCAGGGAAGACAGAGGTAAGAACTGCTGATCTTGAGTTGTGTTTAGGAGTTGCCCCATTAGTATAATATTAGATCATTAAAAGTCAATGACTATTAATTATCAGTCTCCTTTTCTGAGGCTATTCAAAAATTGGACAGTGAACAGCCAGAGAGCTATCTTTGTATCAAAACCTTGGCGTTCCTGTTCACTGGCTGAACATTCAGCTAACAATTAAACATTCTTTATTATGATGAAATCTAAGATTGAATCCCTGTTGGTTTGTGGGCCTCCTTGTCAGGGTGCTCATTTTCTCATTTCAGAGTGAAGTTGGATAAAAAGGAAACCTATTTCCTGTAGCTCATTTGATACCTGGTGGGGATGCTATTCAGGTGACAAGGATACAGGCACAGAGGGGGAACAGATGTGATTTACACACTCATTATCATTTGAATGAGAGTGCAGATAGGCCTGTTCAGGGGCTTGGGCATCACCTGGACAGCTTTCCTTCTGATCTTTATCCCATCTGAGAGACCAGGTCCCCCTGACATCTTTAAATCCTCGACCCCCAGCTGGTGACACACAGAGTTTTATGACAGTAAGCAGTCCTCTGAAGCTCAGAGCACAGATGCCATTCAGAATTGTGCCTTCACACTGTTTTTTTCATTGTGTTCAGGCTTAATCAGGAATATATCCAAAAAAAGCTTAACTTGAATAATTTCTTTTGGTATTTCTCCAGAACCCTGTTTGCCTCTCGAAGTTTGTGTATGGTATGCTAAAGGAGATGAGATTTAGTGTTCCTGAAGTTATGTGCATGCGTAGTTCATTCCATTTCAAAAAAAGAACAACAAAATAGAAAGGACCACAAGTTATAGATGTCATCTAAGTCTTCTGTTTCATAAGCTTCTGATAAACTGAGTTCAGCATCATTGGGAAAGATATGAGATTCAAGAGTTGAAAAGCATCACTAAATTTGGACAAAATTACCCCTCAATGTGTTTCTGTTTGGTATGGCTTTCTCTTTAGGAAGGATCACTTCCTTTGTTTTGTTACCTGAGATGCCTACTGTCTCTGCAAACTCTGGAGGATTTTGTATTACTTGTTTGGGGGATGTGAAAATAATATGGGGAGCTTGTCTGTGTCATCTGAAGATCCAAAGAGATGAGGGCTGTACAGTACAAACTGTATTTAAAAATACATTTTAAAGAAAGCATGTCTTTAGTTCAGGACAAGAATGCCAAACAACCTTGAATAACTTAAACTGTTGTTTTTAACCTTCTCTTATCTCAGGCAGCCTGACAGTTTTGGTGGGTAACAAAAAAGTGAAAAGAATCTGTGAGAACAATTGCAGTGGGGTTTCATGATTTTAATTAGGTATTGTATTAAAGAGAAAAATATAATGAACACAAGCACATACACATTTTATTTCCCATCTAACATTAACAGTTAAAGAAAACAATCACTATCAAATTACTTTGTTACCGTCCATAATTACAACTCAGGTTGCGCTTAACTGTTATTAACAGAATGTACAGTAATATGTTTTGGCACTGTAATATGTTATTGTAGCATTATAATTAATCTTACAGGAAGTATAATAAATTTACAGTATCAGATTGAAGCAATACTGCATATAGATTTATTAATGCTTTTAATCAGTTCTGGCAAAATTAATTTTGCACTGATTGCTTACATTGGAATTTGCATATACTTAGTGAAAGTAATTTATTTTTTATGGATTCCTTTTTATTAAAATGGGGCATATGGCCCTTCAGCTACAAAACTTTGCTGATTCTTTAGCTAAAAATTCCTAAACATTTTGAAATACCAGGTTTCTGCCAGTCAAGATAATACGCCTTTGTCTTATGATTTATTCTCAAACTATATTCTGAGTAAAACATTCTTAATTCTCACATCAATTTCTTTTGAAGATACAGTTCTGGTGTCCCTGTTTTTGTTAGTATGTTTTGGGATTTTTTTTCTCCCCAGGAACAGATCTAAAGTTTCAGTCAAAAATGGAAGCCTTGAAAAATGTCAACACTGATAGCAGCATTGCATTAACCTCCAGAGTTGCATATGCATTCAAGTGAATCATCATCACAGTCCAAGGAAAACTTACTATTTGAATAGTCCTACTAAAAAAAATTGGTCATTTTAGAGCAAATGTGTCAGATGGGATTTTACCAGTGTATCTGTTTGCTAAATTATTCCCTTTCTATATGCACACACTTGATTGCCACAGAAATAGCAAGTTCAGGCTCAAAGTTTTCAGCTCTTTTAAAGTATATGCAAACTTTTGGGGGCAGCTCTTAAAAGGAAGTTTTTTTAAAAGAGTTCTGAAAAAAAAGATAGTTTCAAGAAATACTTCCCATCAGTCATATGGTAGGAAAATAAAATTAACATGTAAATGTCTCTCTCTACAAAAAGTGCACACCTTTTTGAAAGGAAGAAACATTCTTTAGCAGACTGTCAAAAATATCTTTATGAAATGAGGAAAAGTTACAAGGTTTTAAAAAATGATCTCTTTGAAAAATGCTGGCAGGAAATTTGAATTTCTGAACAATTTCACATGATTTGAATCTATGATTCTACACATCCATACTTTGCCTTTTTCCAAAATTCAGATTATTTTAAGGCAACTGTTAACTATGTAATATGTATACCGGTGTGTGCTGGCCTATTTCTTTAACAAAAACATTTGGTAAAGTAAATGAGGTTTAACATTCTACTTCAGAATCAGAAGTACATGTGTTTATTATTTTTTTAATCTAGTAAGATCAATGCATCTTTGATTGTTTTTGACTCAGCTATTGTGTATGAATTGAGCATTGTGTAGATTCTATAAACTTCTGTAACTCCAAGTACTAGTGAAAACTGACAGCGAGATGCCCTTAAACATCTCCATGTAGCATTGACCCAAAGTTTTAATAAACATTTTTATCAACATTTTCCTATCAATAAAGCAAATATGATTAAGCAAAAAATCTGACCTATTAAGGTTTTCTACCAAAGCTACTTGACGTGTCATCATATGACTTGTCACCATAATAAATTAAGGAAACCAGACTTTGATAACATTTTATCATCAGGATGTAAATATTCAGGACTCCACCTCCACAAAAGACATCCATTTTAGCTTGTGTAGTTCTTTTATCATCAAGGATGATTTTGAACTTTGAAAACTAGCTTTATCTGTTCGGAACCTCTAACATTCCATTGTATCTTAATTGAAACGTAGGTTCTGTACTTTTTGCTCAGGGCTCCTGATAAATGTTTGCAGACTCTGTAAACTTCTGAATAATGACTTTCAGTAAGGAAGATGACTTAAATATCTTAGTATCATTTTGTGCGGTATTATTCTGCTCAGTAAGATAATGTGTTATCAATACTTCATAAGATCCCTTTAACCAGAGAATGGAGAAAATTCATAGTTGTTTCCAAATTGCTTTTTGTTTTAGGGTGTGGGTCATAGATCATGTAGCTGCCAGCAAGCAGATAATCTTGATGGATAAAATGAAGGCCAACCTAAGAAAAAAGGTGCCTCATTTCTTTCTTTCTTTCTTTTTTTTTAAGAAACACTTAGGGAGGACTTAGTCAGTAAATTACCTCCTAAAAAGAGTTTTAAAGTTTATTTGTTCATTTCAAATCAGTATTTTTGTACCTTAAGAACATTCCTGATCTCTTCTGTCAGTGAAATCATTCTTTTCTATGTTTAATCTTTGACTAATTAATATTAATATGAAAGTTCCTTAACATAAAAGAAATAACATTTATGTGTTTATATGCATATTTCCTTTGATTTTCAGTACTGGAGGAAATCCATAGGGATCATTGAATTGGACTTCATGTCCAATGTAAGTCTTTTTTGTGGTCGAGATGGACATAGCAGTGTACTGTGACTATCAGACTGACTTTAGCCACTCCCAGTGTTCAAGCTGCCAAGCGGGCAGTGTCAGCAAATTCCAGTACCTGAAAATGATGGAAGAGGGCAAGGAGGGGGATGGTACTGGACAAGGGTAAGGAGCAGTTGAGCCATTCTGTGGTGGCACCAGGCCATAATGTCCCTCTCACAAAATTGGAGCCAAGTAAAAAGAATTCGGAAAAGAAAAGTGTCTTCAGCAACCAGTATTAAAAGCGGTTCTTCTGATAAGTTTTGGAGTTCTAACAGAGCTGTATTCTTGACAGCTAGATTGTTACAAGTATGTACATCACTGTGCTTGAGTAAATTTGCAGCTGGAGAGTTTTAGTTACATGCTGTTCAATGAAAAAGTGGGGAGGGTACTGAAGAGAAGGGGCAACTATGATAGAGAGTTTGCTTTATGGAGGTGTTATCAAAAGCCTTTCAGAATAATTTCAATCGATCAGTCGTTTATTAGCAAAAAAAAAATGCTAAAAATTATTTAGGAGATTATAACATTTTCACTTCACACTTTAATCATGTATAAATCTGTCCCATCTGGTTCATTTCTCTTGGCTTTGATTTAGACATAGACTATCAAAATAAGCCTAAGGACCCCTTTATAAGGAAAGTATTTATTTAAACTAGCAATAGTTTAATAGTTGAAAGGGGTTCCCCATTAATATGGGCAAAACATATCATTTACATATGCCTCTGTTTTTTCCATCTGGAAAATGGGAATAATCATTTTATTATCAAATATGTCAAAATATTTAAATGAAAAGTATAATTAAAAAGAGAGCTGAAGGAAGTCTGTTTGTTATGGCCTTTTTAAAGCACTAGATTTGAGGATTTGGGTTCAAAATCATACTCGGATGGATACTTGTTAGTCATGAATCTCAGGGCAAGCCCCTTTGGTACTAGCTTGTTTATCTAAAAAGTAAAAAAATAATAATAGCACCTACCTCACAAGATTGTTGTGAAGATAAATGATATAGGTAAAGTGCTTTGTAAACTTATGGCGCCATATAAATTTTACAACTATTTTCAACATTATTATCCATCTTGTTCTCATCTTTTTATGTGGTTTAAATAGAAATAATCTTGGGACAAATTGCTTTCCTGCTACTCTTTTATATTTGTTATTCAGACCATTGTATAGGTGGATTAACTAACTTCTTTAGGTATAATTTAATAATATAGACATTATTATTATTATTATTGTTATTATTCATTATCATTACTTTCACCACCACTATAATTATCAGTAGCAATTATGATCATCATTGTAGTAGAGGTAGTCTTTCTTTTGGTCTGGACCTGTGATTTCATCATCATGGAGAAGTTCCTTCACTGGTGTAGGTCAGGCTGTGTTTCTGTGACTTAAATAGTCTTGAAGGTTTTCCTTTCCACACTAGAGTACTGAAAAGTTGATCAGCTTGCCCCCAGGGCATCACACTTCTAGCATGTCATTCATAGGAGGGACTTGAATCTCAGTCTTTCTGACTCCTAGGCTGGCCTCTATAATTTGTGTGGCCCCAATTGTAGGCTATTGCAATTCAGTAATCTGACTTTGAGTACCTGTCAAATATTTGAGATTTTAAAATCTGGACCTACAAGTTAGTATGTTTTCCCTTTTAAAAAAATAGTTTGGGTAATTTATTTGCTTTAAATGTCACCCACATGAAGAAGAAAATCTCTCCACAAAGAAAGGATTACTTTTGAACAAAGTTAAACAATAATTCCATACCTTTCCTAAGAAAATTGTTATAACATAGAAAAGTTTTCATCACTTTGGAATATATGAGAAGGCTATGTCATAAGCTCAAATATGGGCCATTTGGGGCCTAATGGCAGAGGAACAAAAAACTACACATGCATCCACTCAAAGTGAAAGCATTTTTTAAAAGTTACAAACTCTGTGCATGTTCTTTCTAAAAGAGTTCATCCTTTTATGTACCTTTAAAAACATTTACTCCACTTTATTCTTTTGTATCTTTGAAGAAAAAAATTTAATAAAGTTGTAGATCCGTTTGAATTTACAAAATGTTGGCAATGTTGGAAAGAAAGACATTCAGCATTTCAAAGTTCTGGTGGGGAAGAAAAAGATTCTGAATAAAACAATTTTATGTGATTTTGCAGGTGGTTTGAGCTATCATTTTATATGTACGTTTGTACCACTGCTCATTGGAATGTTCATATAATACTGACCTAATTATGCATAGAAAAAGATAAGCCATTTACTTGATTCATTTCTTCTTTTTAAATCAAGAAAGGAACAAAAAGGCTCCTATTTTCTGAAAGAAATTGTTCGCTTTTATTGCAGAAAAGTAGCAGCTTGTGCAGAACTAGAACTGTAACAATTTTATATTCCAAAGGTTTTGTGTGTATTCGGTTAGTTACAGTAATTATACCCAATAACTGACAGCCAAAATCACGTAGGAGAAAGCAAAGGCTGTTTTCTCACACAGGCCCTGCTGCAGAACATCTGCTGAGAGATTTGCATATTAATTAACCCATATTAACTCTAATTATTCTGGGAAATTATCAAATAAATTGAATTTTCTAATTTTAACCTTTCTTTTACTTGACGCGTGTCGAGGCTGAGAGGACGCACCAGGCTATCTCACCTGGGCAATGAGCAAAAGATCTTTTCTCCCCCTTTCGCTCCTTTAGACCTGGGGCAGCCTGGGGAGCTTTTGTGTGCCTTGTGCTTTCTTGGCTTCTGTGCTTGGTAGGGTCTCAGTGCATTTGTTGAGAGATGGAACATGTGTGCCTGTGAGCACAGATGGTGGATTTATACAGGGGTGAGGAAAGGTGGTACCTCAGAACAGTTGAGCAAACCTTAAGTTTTTTTTTTTTCCAGCCTGTTGTTTGGGCCTGAGCAAATAAATGGGAGTTTAATTCAATTAGAGCCTGGCTTTAGTCAGTGCCTCATGACAGAAATTATTCAATATTTTTCCCCTCACATTGTTCGGTTTACACATCACTGACTCCCTTGCTTTTGTACTCTGTTTAGAGTGGCCATAATGTGTTGAGCTTTTTGTGTCTGCCATGTCACTGTCCCTTTCACCGTTGTCTGGTTTTGTCAATTGTGAGGTGCAATGGCGTTATTTTGAAAACAGGCGCCCACTATGGTTGTGGATATGTTAGCAGGGATGACTGCAGTTTTCAAGACACTAGACACATCCATCAGTCCAAGAAGGTAGTGATTCCATTACCAATCCTGGAGAAGGCTCATCTGAATAGTGAAATAAAGTTTTTTTGAAAAATGAGTGTCTTCATCAGATATCCAACACAGCATAACGACTGAGGGATAAAAGTTTAAAAAAAAAGAAAGAAAAAAAAGATTAGAGCTAGAGATTATTTTACATGTTTGTCCAATGGTGTGGAATTTTTTTTCAGGTAGTTTCTTATTTATTAAGATTAAGGACTGGCATCCATTGAGCTTAGAAATTCTCCTTTGGTTTTGGTGAAGTTCAGAATGACCAGTAGTTTAAACTTGTTGGCTACAGGACCAGAAATAAGCTATTCAGGTGATTTCTGTCACTAACAAAATGCTCTCAGATAGCTCTTTGGAGAGCAACACCTCTTTTGAAGGGCTTGTGAATCTTCATTTCCACCTTAATGGTTTCACTATTCCATCCCCCCCCCCCCCTCCATTAGCTATTCAGGTGATCCACACCCCTGGCTGCCTCAAAGAGAATTGTTATCCTCTAACAGAGCTGATCTTTCCCATTATTCCAAGTGATGGGCGAGGAAGCAGTGCAGTATCTACATGTAACATTTCTCAGACCCAAGAATTGCTGTTGACAACAGTGAACTGGAACCAAGAGAGCCACCAAATAGGTCTGCTGGACTGACAAATATTTGAAAGCAATTATTTTTATGAACAGGCTAAAACTCCAGTCTTCTTTTTCATGGAAGCATAGAAGGTCTTTGGCAGGAAAATATTTCTTTAAGGGACAAGCTGTTACTGCTTCAGAAGAAGGTAGGGGTTCATATTAAGGTCTCTTTGGTGGGGGGGGGGAACTTTCAAAAGATTAAAATAACTAAAACCATATTTTACTTAGTATCGAAATCTTCATGAAACTGTACAATTACAGTTGAGATATAGGGGTGGAGCAACAGTAAAACAGAGAGAATTGTTATAGTTTTTCTATTTCATGTTTATTTTTTACAGAACATTCCAACATACCCTGGCAGTTACTGACTTTACACCTTTTATGGGCTTTTAAAGTTGTGTAACCTTTTCAGAGGAAGGTGATAGACACAATATCTATTTACACAAGGACACATTTCCCCTTTCTTTATATTCAGTTTATTCAAGGTTTTGTTTCCAAGGTCTTATTACTATAAAACTTAAAGCTTAGACAAGGTCTGCCCTCATGTCAGATAAAAAACACCAAAACAATTTTGATGGTTCAGTAGCTTATTATTTCATACTTCCAGGTCCTAAATAAATTACAGTTATTTTCACATTCCTCTTGAATATCCTTCAGGCATGATAATAAGTACATTTTTCTATATAGACTCAATACTTCCTTTTTGCTGGTAGATTTCAAATAAGTTGTTGAATTATCATCCTAATAATTAGAGAGGGTCTTTAAAAATCTTTTTCTGTGGCATATTGTTTAGAGACACACATTTACTTGACATATTTAACAAATCATTACAGAATTGTTGGCAAATAGATGTAGAATGTACATAGAAACATATAAGTACAGCAATTGTCAAGTGTCTTTTTTTCTGCATTCCTTTGCTGCAGCTTTGCTGAGGAAGGTCCATGCCTACCCCCCACCCGTAGGTCATCAAAGACAATTACTGACTTGAGTTTTGAAGTATAGATTATCAAAGTATCATTTCCTTGGAAGGGAAAGAATATTATAGATATAGACTGCGGATAAAACTGACTAAATTCCTAAAGGATAGAAAGTAGAAGTTGAAAAATCTAAATGACTAAATGAAAGAACTGTGGTTGTGTGTGTGTGTATGTGTGTGTGTAGTTGTGTGTGTGCATCCCTGTGAATGCTTGCAACATCAATACAGTTGTTTCCTTTGGTACAAGTGAAGTAAGGTAATGAGCACTATTATAGTTTTATATATACAGGAAAAAAGTGTATATGTTTATTTTTGCAAAAATAAACATATTCTCAGTCTCAGGGTGAGCATGAAGTTAATTTGGAACATAGTGACCTAGGAATAGAGTGTCTTATTGAAAGATAACTGAACCGAATGTTGCAGGTACTTTGACCAATCCCTATTGTAATGAGGCCCTTGAGGTGGTCTTGTTCTTGCACTTATTTGCCACACTCAATTCCTAGGTTTAGGGAAATGATAGAAATTTACACTATTATTAATTGTTTTTGGTTGTGGTATATTATTATATCAAATTTATGGAGATTTAAGCCTCTCTAATTAGTAGCATATTGAAATAGTGGTACTTTGAACCAGATATTTTAGCCGGTGTCTGCAGTTTCTAGAGGAATGGACTACCACTTCTCAATCAGAAGTCCCTCCAATCTACCTGATATCCGAAATTTGGGGTTCCAGGGATCTAATGAGTTGCTTTTTAGCCAAGTAAATCATGACAGTAGAAAAATTCTTCTGAACATTTCATCTAATATGCATATGCTTTTGCATAACTAATTTGAAGTGGAAACATCTTATCCCTATAACTCAAAACAGCTCTTGTTTTATCAGCTGACATTTTACAACTCATTAATCTATAATGTGAACTCAATGCTTTTGAATACTCTAGGGAGAAAAAATTAAAGTGACCAAACTAGTTTGTTTAAAAGACTCACTACAGTATGTTAACAGTAGTTATTTTACAATAATATTTTGTACTTACTAGTTTCTTCCCTCTGAATATTTTGTGCTTCAAGTGCCTCTTCTTGTAAATGGACATTAGTCGTGTTTTGCATGAAGTAAAGATTATTCTCATTTTTAAATAGAGAGATCAATGTCCATGGAGCTCATTCCCACAAAGAGAAAGCAAGAATTTAAAAACAGGTGGCAGAATTAAGGGAGAGGAACCTTTATGTTTGATTTTTTTCTATATCCTGGTGAACCACAAGACCTCCAATATTACATGAAAAATTGAACCTTGACCTTGATCTTATGATTTTGACACCATCGTTGTACAAAGATAATAGAGTTGCCATCATAAAGAAGTAGTGTCTGTGATACAACTCTCTTAGAAAACAAGAACAGTTCTGTAGAATTCTTGAAACAGAGTCACATCCTGCCCTCTTTAGTACAATACCTGGGAAGTGAATCTTTGGGGAAAAAAATGAAAGGAATAAAAGGTCATAGAAACTACCTCAGAGATTCCCAATACCCTTCCTTCCCTCAAACCCAGGGACATAAAAAGCCATTCTAAAAACTGAATGCAAAGAGATCTTTGATTCATTGATTTAAAAAAATCTCAAGGCATGACAGTTTCCAAATTATGAATGCTCTCCAAAATTCTAAAGGACTTGACAAATATGGCAGCATATCAGAGTTGACATGTATAAAAGCAAATTGTTGGACCTAATAATCAAGGTATAACAAGGGCTATTATATTATGAGTCAGTTTCTCTTGAACTTTAAAAACATTAAAGGAAAAATAATAGTTCACTTCTGTGTTGCATTAAGGTCACAAATTGCTTTCCTCACAACAACCCTTTAAGTATAAAAAAAGAATTATTATCCCTATTTTACAGATGAGAAAAGTGAAATTCATGGGGTTTAAGTGACTTACACAGGATTATACAGTCACTAAAAGTCATTCAGGTTTTGAACACCAAATTATTTTTTTCTTAAAGGGCAATCCTTTGTATCATCTTGTGGATTTGGACATATTAAAATATCTCCTATCTATGACAATAACAAAGCAAGAGACAGGGAAAAAAAAGTTAAGTAAAGTTATTTCCTTTTCAATGACTGATAATTCTGAAGAAACTTCAATTCTCAGTTTCCATTATATCTTTAATCTTTCTGCTGTTTCCAAACAGTTTCGGAAGGCTTGGTATATTTTTATATTCTGTTAACAATTGACCTGGTAGCCTTCTCTAATTTATATGAAAGGAAAGCATGAAGGTAACTACTATCAACACCAAAAAGTTGAAGAAAAATACCCATGCCCTTGTATTTGAAACTAAAAATTCAGAACAAATATCAATTTTCAGATTTTGTAGACACTGATTGCAAAAGTTATTTGGAATTGTTGTTATTATTTGAAAAGTAATTTGGCATAGTAGAAAGAGAGCTTTAAGACAAAGCTTTTAACACATATTGGTTATATGACTCTGGGCAAGTTATTTAATTTCTTAGTAGCCCACCCTTCCCATCCAGGAACTTTCTAAGAAAGACTCTAATTTTCAGAGACTTGCATTGGTAGAAGGATTTTCCTCACTGGAAACTCCGTACATCAATGAAAGTATAGGCTCAATAACAAAGTATGATCTATCTCTTAATACATTCTCTCTCTTCAATTAAATTGTAAGCTCATTGAGGGCAGGGAATGTAATTTTATAACCTCAGTGCATAGCACATAGAAAGAATTAAAGCTATGATAGTAATTAAAATTAGAAAAAAGAAATTTGACTGGTATAAGATTGGTAGTATCTAATAAACTGAGATATATCAAAGTCTTACAGGTCTGTCCTTGTCAATACACACACACATGCACACATTCAGTAAACTCCAGTGGTTCCCTGCCATCCTCATAATCAAAAAGGCCCCCATTATCTTCCCCCACCCCAAACCTTTCCCATCATCTTTCTTATACTTTATACACATACACATACACCCTTCTATAATCTAGTACAATGGCCTCTTTGCTGTTCCTCAAAAAAGATACTCCATATTCAGATTATAACTATTTTCAATGGCTCTTCCCTATTCTCAAAATATTCCCCCTCCTCCTCATCACTTCCTGGCTTCCCTGCCTTTCTTCATTTTCCTGTTGAAACCTCATTCTTTTCCCAGAAGCCTTGACTAAGTTTCCTTGTTGCTAATGCTTTCCTTTTATTGATTATCTCTGATTTATTTTGTCTATATCTTGTTTGAACATAGCTGTTTGCATGTTGTCTCGTCTATTAGACTATCTTTTGCCTTCCTTTGTATCTCCAGCATTTAGCACAGTGCCTAGCCCAGAAGTTTTTAATAAATGCTTATTGACTAGCTG